>NC_057806.1:387030822-387326258 GCF_018294505.1 Triticum aestivum | reverse complement strand
TGTGGCCGCGGCGAACGGCGTCGGTGGCGATGGTGGCGCTCGGCCATGGCTGTGGGCAAGCGAGGGGGAGAGCCAGGAAGAGGGGGGGAGAACAGAGGGGGTCGAGGTGTCTCCAGGCGCGGGGACAGGGAGGAGGTTAAGCCTCCAGCGCGAAGCAGGAGGTGGAGCCTGCGTGCGCGGGCGCTTCCTCACGGCGACAGCAGCAGCTTTGGGGCGAGGGGAGGAAGACGACAGGGGGGGAAGCGGCGGTGGGCTGGGCCGTGCTGGGCCGGTTGGTGGCGCCAGGTAAGTGGGTGGAGGAGCTGGGCCAGGTAGGTCCAGGTAAGCGACAGGTAGGTCTTCTGCTCCCTTTTTTTATTGTTCTATTTTCTTTTTTTTAATTTATTTTGCCACTGTTTTGAATTTAAAATAATTCAAACAATGCCAAAAACTCCTCTGAATATTTTTTATTTTGCTAGATGGACTTTTCCAAAAGCTCATAAAATATTTCAGGGGTATTTGAAATTATATTCTAATTATATGAATATAATTCAAATTCAAATAGCTAATGATTTAAATTCAAATCCCAAGATTAAGTCCTTAAAAATGTTCAATATTTTTGGTTGGGACCAGAACCCTTGCCAAAATTATCAAACATTTAAGAAGAGCATTTTGGAACAATGAATGAGATTTTAGGGTTTTTGCCCTTCTTTTATTTAGGGTTTTGAGGCTTCCAAATTTCCCGAGTTCAAGTTCAAAAATTTAAACATGATGCAAACACTAGGCAGCACCAGAAGCTAGGGATGTGACAATACATCACTCTATGTCTATGGATATCCTTGCTTGTTCCTTGTGGGACTAACCCGTGTAGGTATTGAAAGTGCAACTCACTCCAATGGAATGCTCCGAATGATCTACATCAACATTGAGCATCCACATCTCCATTATCTACATGAAGTCATCATCGACAAAACCCAAGGTTAGTTCATACCTCATAGGCGGGATATCACATCTAGGGGGAGCTTTACTCTAAAAATTGAGCTAAAGCAACTCAAATGGTGTGAGCACAACAATGCTTTATGTAAAAGTGGTAATCCCACTTGTGCTTAAACGATGAGTATGACTGCTACCTCTTGAGCACTGCGTTGGTTTTCCCTTGAAGAGAAAAGGGTGGTGCAGTAAAGCAGCGTAAGTATTTCCCTCAGTTTTTTTAGAACCAAGGTATCAATCCAGTAGGAGACCACGCGCGAGTCACCTCGTACCTACACAGACAAATAAGAACCTCACAACCAACACGATAAAGGGGTTGTCAATCCCTTCACGGCCACTTGCAAGAGTGAGATCTGATAGAGATGATAATAATTAGATAACTATTTTTAGTATTATTATGATATAGAGTGAAAGTAAAAGATAGCAAAATAAAGTAGATTGGAAACTTGTATGATGGGAAATAGACCCGGTGGCCATAGTTTTCACTAGTGGCTTCTCTCAAGATAGCATAAGTATTACGGTGGGTGAACAAATTACTGTCGAGCAATTGATAGAAAAGCGAATAATTATGAGAGTATCTAGGTATGATCATGTATATAGGCATCACGTCCGAGACAAGTAGACCGAAACGATTCTGCATCCACTACTATTACTCCACACATCGACCACTATCCAGCATGCATCTAGAGTATTAAGTTCATAAGAACAGAGTAACGCCTTAAGCAAGATGACATGATGTAGAAGGATAAACTAATGCAATATGATATAAACCCCATCTTGTTATCCTCGATGGCAACGATACAATACGTGTCGGTTCCCTTTCTGTCACTGGGATCGAGCACCGCAAGATTGAACCCAAAGCTAAGCACTTCTCCCATTGCAATAAAGATCAATATAGTAGGCCAAACCAAACTGATAATTCGAAGAGACTTGCAAAGATAAACCAATCATACATAAAAGAATTCAGAGAAGATTCAAATATTGTTCATAGATAAACTTGATCATAAGCCCACAATTCATTGGATCTCGACAAACACACCGCAAAAGAAGATTACATCGAATAGATCTCACAGAGAATCGAGGAGAACTTTGTATTGAGATCCAAAGAGAGAGAAGAAGCCATCTAGGTACTAGCTATGGACTCGAAGGTCTGAAGTAAACTACTCACACATCACCGGAGGGGCCATGGATTTGATGTAGAGGCCCTCCGTGATCAATGCCCCCTCCGGCGGAGCTCCGGAAAAGGCCCCAAGATGGTATCTCTTGGGTACAGAAGGTTGCGGCGGTGGAATTAGGTTTTCGTGGTGCTCCTGGATGTTTGCGGGTTATATGGATATATATAGGAGGAAGAAGTAGGCCAGTGGAGCAACGAGGGGCCCACGAGGGTGGAGGGCGCGCCCAAGGGGGTGGGCGCGCCCCCCTGCCTTGTGGCCTCCTCGATTGATTCTTGACGTCCACTGCAAGTCTCTAGGATGACGTTTGTTCCAAAAATAACGCTCCCGAAGGTTTCATTCCGTTTGGACTCCGTTTGATATTCCTTTTCGGCGAAACTCTAAAATAGGCAAAAAACAGCAATTTGGGCTGGGGCTCCGGTTAATAGGTTAGTCCCAAAAATAATATAGAAGTGTAAAAATAAGCCCATTAACATCCAAAATAGATAATATAATATCATGGAACAATCAAAAATTATAGATACGTTGGAGACGTATCATCATCCCCAAGCTTAATTCCTGCTCGTCCTCAAGTAGGTAAATGATAAAAACTGAATTTTTGATGTGGAATGCTTCCTAACATATTTCTCAATGTATTTTTTCTTTATTGTGGCATGAAAGTTCAGATCCGAAAGATTGAAGATAAAAGTTTAATATTGACATAGAAATAATAATACTTCAAGTATACTAACTAAGCAATTATGTCTTCTCAAAATAACATGGCCAAAGAAAGTTATGCCTACAAAATCATATAGTCTGGCTATGCTCTATCTTCCTCACACAAAGTATTAAATCATGCACAACCCTGATGACAAGCCAAGCAATTGTTTCATACTTTTGATGTTCTCAAACTTTTTTAGTCTTCACGCAATATATGAGCATGAGCCATGGATATAGCACTATGGTGGTTGTGGAGAAGACAAAAAGGGTGAAGATAGTCTCACATCAACTTGGCGTATCAACGGGCTATGGAGATGCCCATTAATAGATATCAATGTGAGTGAGTAGGGATTGCCATGCAACAGATGCAGTAGAGCTATAAGTGTATGAAAGCTCAACAAAAGAAACTAAGTGGGTGTGCATCCAACTTGCTTGCTCACGAAGACCTAGGGCAATTTGAGAAATCCCATCATTGGAATATACAAGCCAAGTTCTATAATGTAAAATTCCCACTAGTTTATGAAAGTGACAACATAGGAGACTCTCTATCATGAAGATCACTGTGCTACTTTGAAGCACAAGTGTGGAAAAAGGATAGTAACATTGTCCCTTCTCTCTTTTTCTCTCATTTCATTTTTTTATTTGGGCCTTCTTCCTTTTTTTGGCCTATTTTTTTGTTTAGTCCGGAGTCTCATCCCGACTTGTGGGGGAATCATAGTCTCCATCATCCTTTCCTCACTGGGACAATGCTCTAATAATGATGATCATCACACTTCTTTTTACTTACAACTCAATACTTAGAACAAAATATGACTCTATGTGAATGCCTCCGGCGGTGTACCGGGATATGCAATGAATCAAGAGTGACATGTATGAAAGAATTATGAACAGTGGCTTTGCCACAAATACGACGCCAACTACATGATCATGCAAAGAAATATGACAATGATGAGGCGTGTCATAATAACGAAACGGTGGAAAGTTGCATGGCAATATATCTCGGAATGGCCATGGAAATGCCATAATAGGTAGGTATGGTGGCTCTTTTGAGGAAGGTATATGGTGGGTTTATGGTACCGGCGAAAGTTGCGCGGTACTAGAGAGGCTAGCAATTGTGGAAGGGTGAGGGTGCGTATAATCCATGGACTCAACATTAGTCATAAAGAACTCACATACTTATTGCAAAAATCTATTGGTTATTGAAACAAAGTACTACGCGCATGCTCCTAGGGGGATAGATTGGTAGGAAAATACCATCGCTCGTCCCCGACCGCCACTCATAAGGAAGGCAATCAATAAATAAATCATGCTCCGACTTCATCACATAACGGTTCACCATACGTGCATGCTATGGGAATCACAAACTTCAACACAAGTATTTCTCAAATTCACAACTACTCAACTAGCATGACTCTAATATCACCATCTCCATAGCTCAAAACAATCATCAAGTATCAAACTTCTCTTAGTATTCAATGCATTTATATGAAAGTTTTTATTATGCCTAAACGCAAATTACCACGCTGTTCTAAAGGACTGTCAAAATAATATAAGTGAAGCATGAGAGATCAATTATTTCTATAAAATAAAACCACCGCCGTGCTCTAAAAGATATAATTGAAGCACATAGAGTAAAAACTATATAGCTCAAAAGATATAAGTGAAGCACATAGAGTATTCTAATTCATGTGTGTCTCGCTGAAAAGGTGTGTACAGCAAGGATGATTGTGGTAAACTAAAAATCAAAGACTCATATCATACAAGATGCTCCAAGCAAAACACATATCATGTGGTGAATAAAAATATAGCTCCAAGTAAAGTTACCGATGAACGAAGACAAAAGAGGGGATGCCTTCCGGGGCATCCCCAAGATTTAGGATTTTTGGTGTCCTTGTTTTTTACCTTGGGGTGCCATGGGGATCCCAAAGCTTAGGATCTTGCCACTCCTTGTTCCATAATCCATCAAATCTTTACCCAAAACTTGAAAACTTCACAACACAAAACTTAACAAGAGAATCTCGTGAGCTTAGTTAGCGAAAGAAAAAAAACACCACATAAAGTTTCTGTAATGAACTCATTATTTATTTATATTGGTGTTAAACCTACTGCATTAAAACTTCTCTATGGTTTATAAACTCTTTTACTAGCCATGCATTCATCAAAATAAGCAAACAACACACGAAAAACAGAATCTGTCAAAAACAGAACAGTCTGTAGTAATCTGTAACTAACGCAAACTTATGGAACCCCAAAAATTCTAAAATAAATTTCTGGACGTGAGGAATTTATATATTAATCATATTAAAAAGAATTAACTAAATATCACTCCCAAATAAAAAATGACAGCAATTCTCGTGAGTGCTAAAGTTTCTTTTTTTTACAGCAAGATCAAAAGGACTTTCCCCAAGTCTTCCCAACGGTTCTACTTGGCACCAACACTAATTAAAAAAAACACGACCAAAAAAGAGGCTAGATAAATTATTTATTACTAAACAGTATAAAAAAGCAAGGAATAAAAATAAAATTGGGTGTCCTCCCAACAAGCGCTATCGTTTAACGCCCTTAGCTAGGCATAAAAGTAAGGATAGATCTAGGTATTGCCATATTTGGTAGGAAATACATAAGTGGTTCTCATAATAGATTCATATGGTAATTTAACTTTATTTATAGGAAAGTGTTCAATGCCTTTACTTAATGGAAATTGGAATTTAATATTACCTTCCTTCATATCAATAATTGCACCAATCGTTCTAAGGAAAGGTTTACCAAGAATAATAGGACATGAAGGATTGCAATCTATATCAAGAACAATGAAATCTACGGGCATATAATTCATATTTGAAACAATAAGAACATCATTAATCTTTCCCATAGGTTTCTTAATAGTGGAATCCGCAAGGTGCAAGTTTAGAGAACAATCATCAAATTCACGAAAACCTAGCAAATCACACAAAGTTTTTGGAATCGTGGAAACACTAGCACCCAAATCACACAAAGCATAGCACTCATGATATTTAATTTTAATTTTAATTGTAGGTTCCCATTCATCATAAATTTTTCTAGGGATAGAAACTTCCAACTCAAGTTTTTCTTCATAAGATTGCATCAAAGCATCAATGATATGATTAGTAAAAGCTTTATTTTGAATATAAGCACGATGAGAATTTAGCATGGATTGCAACAAGGAAATACAATCTATCAAAGAGCAATTATCATAATTAAATTCCTTGAAATCCAAGATAGTGGGTTCATTGCTATTTAAAGTTTTAACCTCTTCAATCCCACTTTTAACAATTTTTGCATCAAGATCTAAAAACTCCGAATTTTTGGGATGCCTTCTAAATAAAGTTGACTCATCTCCAGTCCCATAATTATCAAGATTCATATTGCAAAACAAAGATTTAATAGGGGACATATCAATAACTTTTAGATCTTCATCTTTATTATCACGAAAACTAGAAGAACACGCTTTTACAAAACAATCTTTCTTAGCACACATCCTAGCGGTTCTTTCTTTGCACTCATCAATGGAAATTCTCATGGCTTTGAGAGACTCATTGATATCATGCTTAGGTGGAATAGATCTAAGTTTCAAAGAAGCAACATCAAGAGAAATTTTATCCACGTTCCTAGCCAACTCATCAATCTTAAGCAATTTTTCTTCAATCAAAGCATTGAGACTCTTTTGCAAACTAATAAATTCTTTAATATTAGATTCAAAATCAGAGAGCATCTTATTATAATTTCCATAAGAATTGTTGTAGGAATTACCATAATTATTAGAGGAATTACTAGGACACGGCCTAGAATTAAAATTGCCTCTATATGCGTTGTTACCAAAATTGTTCCTACCAACAAAATTCACATCCATATATTCATTATTATTATCAATCAAAGTAGACAAAGGCATATCATTAGGATTAGTAGGAGCACTCTTATTAGCAAACACTTTCATAAGTTCATCCATCTTTCCACTCAAAATATTAATCTCTTCAATTGCATGAACTTTTTTACTAGTAGATCTTTCTGTGTGCCATTGAGAATAATTAACCATAATATTATCTAGGAGTTTGGTAGCTTCTCCTAAAGTGATGTCCATAAAAGTGCCTCCTGCGGCTGAATCTAAAAGATTTCTAGAAGCAAAGTTCAATCCAGCATAAAAAAAATTGTATAATCATCCAAAGATTCAAACCATGTGTAGGGCAATTACGTATCATTAATTTCATCCTCTCCCAAGCTTGTGCAACATGCTCATGATCAAGTTGCTTAAAATTCATAATATCAGTTCTAAGAGAGATGATCTTAGCGGGAGGAAAATACTTAGAGATAAAAGTATCTTTGCACTTATTCCATGAATCAATACTATTTTTAGGCAAAGACGAAAACCAAGCTTTAGCACGATCTCTAAGTGAAAATGAAAATAGCTTAAGTTTAACAATATCATTATCCATATATTTCTTCTTTTGCATATCACACAAATCAACAAAGTTGTTTAGATGGGAAGCGACATCTTCACAAGGAAGGCCAGAAAATGGATCTTTCATGACAAGATTCAGCAAAGCAGTATTAATTTCACAAGATTCAACATCGGTAAGAGGAGCAATCAGAGTGCTAATAAAATCATTATTATTGGTATTGGCAAAGTCACACAATTTAGTATTATCTTGAGCCATTGTGACAAGCAAGCAATCCAACACACAAGCAAACAAGAAACAAGCAAAAAAGAGGCGAACAGAAAGAGATGGCGAAAGGAAAAGAGGGCGAATAAAACGGCAAGGGTGAAGTGGGGGAGAGGAAAACGAGAGGCAAATGGCAAATAATGTAATGCGAAGGATAAGAGTTGTGATGGGTACTTGGTATGTCTTGACTTGGCGTAGATCTCCCCGGCAACGACGCCGGAAATCCTTCTTCCTACCTCTTGAGCACTGCGTTGGTTTTCCCTTGAAGAGGAAAGGGTGGTGTAGTAAAGCAGCGTAAGTATTTCCCTCAGTTTTTGAGAACCAAGGTATCAATCCAATAGGAGACCACGCGTGAGTCACCTCGTACCTACACAAACAAATAAGAACCTCGCAACCAACGCGATAAAGGGGTTGTCAATCCCTTCACGACCACTTGCAAGAGTGAGATCTGATAGACATGATAATAATAAGATAATTATTTTTGGTATTTTTATGATATAGATTGAAAGTAAAAGATAGCAAAATAAAGTAGATTGGAAACTTGTATGATGGAAAATAGACCCGGGGGCCATAGTTTTCACTAATGGCTTCTCTCAAGATAGCATAAGTATTACGGTGGGTGAACAAATTACTGTCGAGCAATTGATAGAAAAGCGAATAATTATGAGAATATCTAGGTATGATCATGTATATAGGCATCACGTCCGAGACAAGTAGACCGAAACAATTTTGCATCTACTACTATTACTCCACACATGGACCACTATCCAGCATGCATCTAGAGTATTAAGTTCATAAGAACAGAGTAACGCCTTAATCAAGATGACATGATATAGAGGGATAAGCTCATGCAATATGATATAAACCACATCTTGTTATCCTCGATGGCAACAATACAATACGTGTTAGTTCCCTTTCTGTCACTGGTATCGAGCACTACAAGATTGAACCCAAAGCTAAGCACTTCTCCCATTGCAAGAAAGATTAATCTAGTAGGCCAAACTAAACTGATAATTCGAAGAGACTTGCAAAGATAAACCAACCATACATAAAAGAATTCAGAGAAGATTCAAATATTGTTCATAGATAAACTTGATCATAAACCCACAATTCATCGGATCTCGACAAACACACCGCAAAAGAAGATTACATCGAATAGATCTCCAAGAGAATCAAGGAGAACTTTGTATCGAGATCCAAAGAGAGAGATCTAGCTACTAGCTATGGACCCGAAGGTCTGAAGTAAACTACTCACACATCACCGGAGGGGCCATGGAGTTGATGTAGAGGCCCTCCGTGATCAATGCCCCCTCCGACGGAGCTCCGGAAAAGGCCCCAAGATGGGATCTCTTGGGTACAGAAGGTTGCGGCGGTGGAATTAGGTTTTCGTGGTGCTCCTGGATGTTTGCAGGGCATATGGATATATATAGGAGGAAGGAGTAGGTCGGTGGAGCAACGAGGGGCCCACGAGGGTGGAGGGCACGCCCAGGGGGGTGGGCACGCCCCCCTGCCTCGTGGCCTCCTCGATTGATTCTTGACGTCCACTCCAAGTCTACTGGATCACGTTTGTTCCAAAAATAACGCTCCCGAAGGTTTCATTCTGTTTGGACTTCGTTTGATATTCCTTTTCGGCGAAACTCTAAAATAGGCAAAAAAAACAATTTGGGCCGGGCCTCCGGTTAATAGGTTAGTCCCCAAAATAATATAAAAGTGTAAAAATAAGCCCATTAACATCCAAAATAGATAATATAATAGCATGGAACAATAAAAAATTATAGATACGTTGGAGACGTATCAATGATCTATGATCAAATGTTCTCATTTGACTCCTAAGTCAATATGCTCATATATAGATGACCTGGTCATCGCCAATTGCTTGATAGATGCTAGAGTGTTTGTGAATGCTTTGTCACATATTTCTTTTGCCATATTATTGTGTGAGCATGTTGAATGCATATTTTTCTCATTCAAGGACATCCATTTGTAGCTTTGATTCTTTGGCCTTTTCTCTTTTGCCAAATGGATGGACAAGAATGCCTAAGAACTCCCTCTAGCTATCTATGCTTGCCTCGTCTCAAACTCTATTCATGCTACATCACAAAGTTTGATCAAGTCAGATCCAAACCACTCTGTGTGAGGAGCACTCGGAGTCCCCGATTCGTCATAGACTTAAACTTCCAAAACCTCTTTGTGCATTTCGGTCTGACCGATTCATCCTTTTCGGTCCTACCGAGATCACTTAGTTGATCTAGGTTTTCAACCTCGGTGCAACCGATTAGAACCTTTCGGTCACACCGTGTTGCAGTAACTGCCTGCAGTTTTGCATCTCGGTGCCACCGAGTTGTTCCACTCGGTCACACCGACAGGGTCAGGTTATATACACTGACGGGTCAAATTTTGGAAATTTTTCCAAAACCCTTCACCCACGCGTAACTTGCTCTGCCTCTTTGGGTCTCCGAATCGTCCTCTCGCCGCCAGCAACCCCCCGCCGCTGGTCTCCGCCGCCTTCAACGGCAATCTGCTCTGCCGTTGCCGCCATAGCAAACACTCGCCGCTCTAGGGTAAGTGTTCGACCCCTTGTGATGTCTTTTTCACTCCGATTCCTAGCACAAGGACAATGCCATGTTTCTTGCCACGATTGAGATTGATCCATCCAGCTAAAACTTCCTTTAGGTCTAGATTGATTCGAAAATTTTAGGGTTAGCTCTCTATAGAACTCATCTCGGACCAATCGAAATGTAGAAATCGGTCTCACCGATTCGGCCTTGGCCATTGCACATGCGCTTTTCGCTCCAACCGAAACATGCAAATCGGTGTGACCGAGTTCAAGATTCTGTGAAACCCTAGCAATCTCGGTGCCACCAAACTGTGACTTGGCCCAACTGAGTTCACTAGTTTAGGTTCCAAGTGTTGCTTCGGTATCATCGAGTTTGTCAATTCGGTAGCTCCGAAATCACTTCTGTAGAGAACTAAAACTAAGCTTTTTGACTCAATTGTTTCGCAAAACCTCTATACTTTGTGATGCTCATATACTCTACCTCATTTACAACCTATTCACAGGGTCTGCTAACAGTTTGCCTGAAGATGTCTGGTCAAAGTGACAGTCAGAACAAGTTTGAAGTGCAGGTTCAGTTGAGTGAGGGCACTAGTCCCCCCAGCAGCTATGATGCGGGCAGCAGGAGCACACCTAGTAACTTGCCAAAAGCAGCTACCAGGACAAGGAAGAAGAAACCCTCAGATTCTGAAGATGAGGATTATGTGGCTGTTGAGGATGAGGCCACTTCAAGGAAAAAGGTGCTGAAAAAGGAGTATGGCACAACTGCTGCAAGTAAGCCTGGAATGAAGACAAAGGCTCCAGCAAGAAGAGTTCCAATGTCAAAAGCCAGAGCCTCCACTCAAGAAACAATGGAGTTCACTCTTGAACCCAAAGAAGGAGGTGAAGGCAAGAAGAGGAAAGAAAGGGTCAAGAAGACCATTGCCATAGTTATTGGAAAACCATCAATGATGAGAGATGATGATGATGAAGAAGAGGATGCTGCACCAGCACCCAAAGCTCAGAAGCTTATGGGAGATGCAATCAGATCAGGGGCTGCTCCATTTAAGCCCAAGTCTGCTCCCAAAGCTCCAGCTCAAAAGTTTGCACCCAAGAGAAGCACCTGGAACATTCTAGCTGCAGAAAAGAACAAGGCCCCAGTGCATGAGACTGTTGATATAGAAGATGATGAAGCCCAAGTGCTAAGGAAGCTCAAGCCCAAGATCCCTGACCACAATGATGCACATCCTGTTGCAGAAAATATGAAGATCAGGAAGGATTCAGGACTGACATTGTGGAGACAGTCTAATCCATATGCTGCCAGGAGGAGAACTTCTGTGGACTACATGTTCCACAGAAAGGAACAACAAGACATTTATGAGACTGTCCCGCTTGACAAGAAGCCCATAGTGTGTAGCATGAGATTGGTTGACTGGGAGTACATCAAGGAAAATGAAGATCACTATCCAGGAATCTATGACAGCTTCAAGGCTTGTGGAGTAGATATATTTGTTGGACAGAAGCTCACCAAGTGGAATGATGAGCTGATCATGCAATTCTATTCTACATCCCATTTCTATCCAAATGGGAGGATTATATGGATGTCTGAGGGTACTAGGTACCAATCCACAGTAGAAGAATGGGCCAAGCTGATCAATGCCCCTAAGGAACATGAAGATGACTTGGATGTTTATGCCGAGAAGAAGAAAGACCACAACACTATGGCACACATGTACAGAGAGATCCCAGATGATGCTTTAGAGACTCATAAGTTTGGATCTATCCACTTCTTGTTGTCTGGTCTGCCTACCATCAACTGGATCCTAAGGCACACATTGCTACCCAAGTCAGGTGATCACAAGATGATCAGAGGACATGCTATCAATTTTCTACATTTGTTTGATGTGCCTCAAAAGTTCAAAGTCATGAGTCATTGTAGAGACAATCAAAATGACAACAACTGATCAGAAGAGAAGCTGTGGGTACGCCCCACAAATTCAGGAGCTCATCAACTCCAAGATGGGCATAGGCAAATATCTATTGGATAAGGAGCACCTGGCCATATACCCTGAATTTGAAGACAACACAGTTGTGATGGATGAGAATGAACCATCATCAGTTCAAGCACAGGAGAAGAAAGCCAAAGCTAAAGCTGAGAAAGCTGCAAGAATGCCAACTATTGAAGAGGCATCTCAAGTGTTCTTGAAATCCAAGCAAGATCAGCTTGGATATCTGATCCAATCCACCTTGAGGATTGAGAAGGGCTTGGCCACCTTGTCTCAAAACCAGGAGAGCTTGGAGAGGATCACTGAGTAGAAATTCTATAATCTTGATGTCAAAGTAACTGAGATTCAGTTAGCAGTTGAGCAACTTCAGGAGGAAGTGGAGGAGAAGAATGGAAAGTCAACTACAGATGCTTTTGCTAGAGTGACCCGAAGCCAGAGGTTTGCTGTAGTGCCAGTCACAGATACTAGAGCTACAGCATCAGCTCCAGCAGCTACAGCTCTAGTGCCACCTCCAGTAGCCACTCCACCAGCTCTAGCTACATCAACAGAAGCTTTCGTCCTTGGAGTCATCTCTACACCACCTCCCGAAGATCAAGCCTGAGAGACGTTTAGCACTATGATTTTTTGAACTTTTTGGTAACTTGTTGCCAAAGGGGGAGAAAAATGTATAGATCATAGGCTTCGAGAGAGAGTGTTGCTTTTTTATCTCTCTTGTTTTTGGTTTGGTTGAACTTCTTGATTGTGTGCTTGTGTGAGATTCCTTATGTTCTTGTGAAATACTTGTTTGATCATGTGTTTGATCATATGCTACCCTTAATGCTTGTTGGATGATATTATCTCTTATATCCTTATATGATCATTCACTTGCTTGGTGATGAGTGCATGCTTTTAATTTCTATCATTTTGAGCACTCCACCAAGATGTATGTGACATGGAAGAGTAACCCATGATCCTAATCGATTGTTCATTCACATTCAAAAGCAAATTTTAAATAATACACAAATTTAGGGGGAGCTCTTGCTTATCACATACTTCTCAAAGCGACGATGTTTTTCAATCTTATTATCATTTGTCAAAGCTTTGATCTATATGTTGTCATCAATTACCAAAAAGGGGGAGATTTAAAGTGCAACTATCCCTGGGTGGTTTTGGTAATTCCTAACAACATATAACTCATTGAGCTAATGCTATTTCAAGATAAATATTTCAGGAAAGCTCAATGATTGGCATGGCATGGATTAGAAAAGTGGACACCTCAAAATGCCAAGGACAAAAGGATTGGCTCAAGCTCAAAGCACAAGACTCTACATTTTTCATTTTAGTGATCCAAGATCACATTGAGTCCATAGGAAAAGCCAATACTATCAAGAGGAGGTGAGGTGCTGCTTAATGAGATTCTTGCTCAAAATGCTTAGTGATATGCTCCAAAGCCCTCAACTACTTTCTCATATCCACATATGTCCCAAACCAAAGTTAAACTCGGCCACACCGAAATTTTCTATCCGGCGCCACCGAGTTCTCTTGACATAGCAACTGCCAGAGACCCTAGTCTTTTCGGTCTCACCGATAGGGATCTCGGTCTCACCGAGATGGGATTGTAATCTCTTTGTTTCCCTTCGTAACGTTTCGGTCAAACCGAGATGAGCGATCGGTCCCACCGAGATTGGAATGCAAACTCTCTGTTTCCCTTTCGTAACATTTCGGTCCAACCGAGATGAGCGAATCGGTCCCAGCGAGTTTGCCTGACCAACTCTCTGGTTAGTCTATTACCAAAATCGGTCTCACCGAGTTTGTGTAATCGGTCTCACTGAGATTAAGTTATACCCTAACCCTAATGACACCGGTCCCACCGAGTTGACATGCCGGTCCCACCAAAAACCCTAATGGTCACATTATGAACCGAATCATTCCGATCGAGTTTCATGATTCGGTCCCACCGAGTTTGGTAAATTGTGTGTAACGGTTAGATTTTGTGTGGAGGCTATATATACCCCTCCACCCACTCTGCATTCATGGAGAGAGCCATCAGAACATGCCTACACTTCCAACATACATTTTCTGAGATAGAACCACCTACACTTGTGTTGACGTCAAGATATTCCATTCCAACCACATAAATCTTGATCTCTAGCCTTCCCCAAGTTGCTTTCCACTCAAATCTCCTTTCTACCAAATCCAAATCCTGTGAGAGAGAGTTGAGTGTTGGGGAGACTACCTTTTGAAGCACAAGAGCAAGGAGTTCATTATTAACACACCATTTGTTACCTCTTGGAGAGTGGTGTCTCCTAGATTGGCTAGGTGTCACTTGGGAGCCTCCGTCAAGATTGTGGAGTTGAACCAAGGAGTTTGTAAGGGCAAGGAGATCACCTACTTTGTGAAGATCTACCCGAGTGAGGCAAGTCCTTCGTGGGCGACGACCATGGTGGGATAGACATGGTTGCTTCTTCGTGGACCCTTCATGGGTGGAGCCCTCCATGGACTCATGCAACCGTTACCCTTCGTGGGTTGAAGTCTCCATCAACGTGGATGTACGATAGCACCACCTATCGGAACCACGCCAAAAATCTCTGTGTCTACATTGCGTTTGCTCCCTCCAAACTCCTCCCTTTATCTTCATATGCAATTGTTTTACTTTCCGCTGCTATACTCTTAGAATTGCATGTGTGGGTTGATTGCTTGACTTGTGCATAGTTGCTAAAATCTGCCAAGAACTAAAATTGGGAAAAGGCTAGTTTTTTATTTGGTCAAGTAGTCTAATCACCCCCTCTAGACATACTTTCGATCCTACACATTTATACCATGAAATTTAGTGAGGGATCATCTTATAACGCTACCGCCGAACTAAGTTAAACATCACATGCAATCAAAATATGTGACATGATATGGCCATCATCATCTTGTGCCTTTGATCTCCATGTCCAAAGCACCATCATGATCTCCATCATCACCAGCTTGACACCTTGATCTCCATCGTAGCGTCGTTGTCGTCTCGCCAACTATTGCTTCTACAACTATCGCTACCGCATAGTGATAAAGTAAAACAATTACATGGAGACTGCATTTCATATAGTGAAGCGACAATCATAAGGCTCCTGCCAGTTGCCGATAACTTCTACAAAACATGATCATCTCATACAATAACTTATATCAAATCATGTCTTGACCATATCACATCACAACATGCCCTGCAAAACAAGTTAGACGTCTTCTACTTTGTTGTTGCAAGTTTTACGTGGCTGCTACGAGCTTCTAGCAAGAACCGTTCTTACCTACGCATCAAAACCACAAAGATTTTCCGTCAAGTGTGCTGTTTTAACCTTGAACAAGGACCGGCCGTAGTCAAATTGGATTCAACTAAATTTGGAGAAACAGACACCCGCCAGCCACCTTTATGCAAAACATGTTGCATGTGTGTCGGTGAAACCGGTCTCATGAACGTGGTCATGTAAGGTTGGTCCGGGCCGCTTCATCCAACAATACCGTCGAATCAAAATAAGACGTTGGTGGTAAGCAGTATGACTATTATCGCCCACAACTCTACGTGTTCTACTCGTGCATATGATCTATGCATAGACCTGGCTTTGATACCACTGTTGGGAACATAGCATGCAATTTCAAAGATTTTCCTACGATCATGCAAGATCTATCTACGAGATGCATAGCAACGAGAAGGGGAGAGTGTGTCCACGTACCATTGTAGACCAAAAGCGAAGTGTTAGGTTAACGCGGTTGATGTAGTCGAACATCTTCACGATCCAACCGATCTAGAACCGAGCGTACGACACCTCCGAGTTCAGCACACATTCAGCTCGATGACGTCCCTCGAACTCTTGATCCAGCACAGGATCGAGGGAGAGTTCCGTCAGCATGACGGCGTGGTGTTGGTGATGGTGATGTGATCCACGCAGGGCTTCGCCTAAGCACTACGACGCTATGACCGGAGGAGTAAACTATGGAGGGGGGGGGGCACCGCACACGGCTAAGGGAACAATTGATGTGCTATGGGGTGCCCCCTACCCCCGTATATAAAGGAGGGGAGGAGGAGGCCGACCACCAAGGGGCGCGCCATGGGGGAGAGTCCTACTAGGACTCCACTCCTAGTAGGATTCGCCCCCCTTTTTCCTTTCTCATCGGAGGGGAAAAGGAAGGAGAGGGAGAGGGAAAGGGGGGCGCCGCCCCCTCAACTAGTCCAATTTAGACTCCCATGGGGGGCACCCCTTGTGGGCTCCCCTATCTCTCCACTAAGGCCCATGTAGGCCCAATACTTCCCCGGGGGGTCCCAGTAACCCCTCAGTACTCCGAAATATACTCGAACCTTTCCGAAACCATTACGGTGTCCGAATATCATCGTCCAATATATCAATCTTTACCTCTCGACCATTTCAAGACTGCTTGTCATGTCCGTGATCTCATCCGGGACTCCGAACAAACTTCGGTCACCAAAACACATAACTCATAATTCAAATCGTCATTGAACATTAAGCGTGCGGACCCTACGGGTTTGAGAACTATGTAGACATGATTGGAACACATCTCTGGTCAATAACTGATAATCCCGAAGTGCAGGGAATCATCGTAGCAATTCCCAATGGTGGAAGTGATAAGTATGGAGTGTCGAACCCACAAGGAGCTAAAGGTACGATCAATATTCTCTCAAGCCCTATCTGCCACTAGTACAACTCTACCTACACCGGACGTTTTCTTCCAAATAGAAACGAGAAATAAAACTATGTTGTGTGTATGAAGAGGATAACTTTGCATGATATCGGAGAGCTAAAACATAAAACTAGGTGTTGTTATCATAAACTTAGAATATATTACTAAATACTATAAATAGAGAGTGTGGAATAATGATGGGTCGGTGTGCGGAATTATCCTAGGCAATTGTTAACAAGACTGGTAGTCTTCATTGCAATTTCATATGAGAGATAGGCATAACTCTAGCAAGCATCCGCAGCTACTAAAGATCATTAAGGTAAAACCCAACCATAGCTTTAACATATCAAGTCCCCTTTATCCCATACGCAACAGCCCCCTTACTCGGGTTTATGCTTCTGTCACTCAAGCAACCCACTGTAAGCGAATCATGAACGTATTGCAACAGCCTACAGCGGGAATCCCTCACGCTTGCGTGACACGGAGGGCACAATAGGACAACACCAAAATAAAACATACAACTCGTACCAATCTAGATCATCAATCAACCCATAGACAAAGGAAATCTACTCAAAACATCATAGGATGGCAACACATCATTGGATCATAATATGTGGCATAAAGCACCATGTTCAAGTAGGGATTACAACGGGGTGCGGGAGAGTGTACCGCGTAAAAGAGATGAGGATGGTGATGATGATGGTGATGTTGATGAAGACGATCACCGCGACGATGATTCCCCTCCCGATGGCACTCTGGCGCCACCGAGAGAGAGGAGGAGAGGTTCTCCCCCTTGTGCTTCCTCCTCCATGGCCTCCCCCTTGAATGGGGATAGGTTCTCCCTCTGGTCCTTTGCCTTCATGATGATGATGGCTGTCGGTGTCAAAACCGGCGGATCTTAGGTAGGGGGTCCCGAACTGTGCGTCTAAGGTCGATGGTAACAGGAGACAAGGGACACAATGTTTTACCCAGGTTCGGGCCCTCTCTATGGAGGTAATACCCTACATCCCGCTTGATTGATCTTGATGAATATGAGTATTACAAGAGTTGATCTACCACGAGATCGTAATGGCTAAACCCTAGAGGTCTAACTTGTATGGCTATGATAATGTATATCCTCTGGACTAAGTCCTCCGGTTTATATAGACACCGGGAGGATCTGGGGTTACACAAGGTCGGTTACGAAGAAAGGAATCTACATATTTAGTCACCAAGCTTGCCTTCCACGCCAAGGAGAGTCCCATCCGGACACGGGTGTAGTCTTCGGTCTTCGTATATTCACAACCCATCAGTCCGGCCCATGGCTAACAGGCCGGACGCCCGAGGACCCCTTAGTCCAGGACTCCCTTGGTAGCCCCTGAACCTGGCTTCAATGACAAGGTATCCGGCGCGTAGGCCTGTCTTCGGCATTGCAAGGCGGGTTCCTCCTTCCGAATTCCAAAATAGTCTTCGGATGTATCGACGTGTCCGGACCTATAACCCACACCACACACAACCACAGAGAAAATATAACTTTACACTTTCCTATCAGCTGACAACTTTCCGTAACATGACATCACATCTGCCCGGTCATAATTTTGAACCGTTTTTCGTCTGCCGCTCCACATTTTGAGACGCGGTTGCCATTGGCACGTGTTGTCAAAGCAGAGATCGTGTCCCCTTATTATGGGATTCTCATCAATACGGGCATGGGTAACCCAACCGTGCCGTTAACACAGCCCTTGGGAGTAGGCAAATTTTAAGGCAAGTGGGGAGGCGTCCAATATCTACTGCCTTTATAAGGAGATAAGAATCCCTTTTCTTCACCAACGCCTTATCTCTTCCTCTGACCTTCCATTCTTGAGCTCCGGCGCTCAAGTTCTCATCTTCTCTGTCTCGAGCAAGCACTCAACCATGTCCGGATCCGGAGGTCAAGGCAAGTGGATGGCCTCCTCCGTCCAGGAGGAGGACATCGCCGAGCTTCGGGCGGCCGGGTACCTGGCGAAGGGAATCGCCCACCGCCTTCTGGTCCAGGGACAAATCGTTCCCATGCCGAAGCCCAACGAGAGGGTAGTATTCATCCCTCATTTCCTCCGTGGGTTAGGGTTTCCACTCCACCCCTTCGTCCGCGGGGTGATGTTCTACTACGGGATAGACTTCCATGATCTATCCCCGAACTCCCTCCTCAACATCTCGGCGTTCATGGTCGTGTGTGAGGCCTTACTCCGCATCCAACCCTACTTCGGGCTGTGGCTCAAGGTCTTCAATGTGAAGCCAAAGGTGGTGGATGGCCAGCACGCGGAGTGCGGAGGCGCCATGGTGAGAAAGCTGACCAATGTCTCCTGGCCGAAAGGCACTTTCGTGAAGACTGTAAAAGAATGGCAGAAACATTGGTTCTATATCACAGAACCCCGTGGCACCACCTGGGCCGCAACTACCGAATTCAACTCTGGCGCTCCCATGCGACTCACCTCCTGGGTCGAGAAGGGCCCGAACTGGTGTTCGCCAGACGAGCTGATAGCGCTGCAAACACGCATTCAAAGCATGGTGGATAAAGATATTAAACTCGTCGATATAATCCAAGTGATGCTAGTTCGCCGGATTCTCCCATGCCAAAGCCGAAGCCGCCCTCTATGGGAGT
Source organism: Triticum aestivum (assembly GCF_018294505.1). NCBI lineage: Eukaryota > Viridiplantae > Streptophyta > Magnoliopsida > Poales > Poaceae > Triticum > Triticum aestivum. Next base: position 387,306,924 of record NC_057806.1, on the reverse strand, counting down.
TCAATCCGAAGAAGCACCATACCTTGAAGAGGCTCTTTGAAACCACTCACGAAGATGCCTGGAGGTTGCTTTTTAAGCGTAACGAAACACCGCCGGCCACAGATTCGGACCGCGGTCATGACATTAACCACCTCGCCAACGAAGTATGTTATTCTTACTGCATCCCTTACTTTCCTGTTTCAAGGATGATGACTAAGCTTTTATTGTCATCGTTTCTTCAGGACTGGATGGAGAGGGCGAAGCGGATCCAATGTCCGGCTCCACTGCTTGAAGAACCAGTCATCCCGCATTTAGCGAAGATGCTGGTGCCGTCGCCCTACAAGGCTCCGGAGAAGAAGGCCACAAGGAAGGCCAAGGGGGTCCGGAGTGGCCCCCGCCGCAAAGGTGCTTCGGACGCAATGTCCAAAGATAAGACTCAATCCTCCGCCGTCGAAGACAACGACGAGGAGGAGGAGGAGGAAAACAACCCTCCCCTGATGAGGGGAAGAAAAAGAGGGCGGCCTCCACCATTCTGGAGGCGGAGGTGCCCAAGAAGGGGAAAGGCCCACTCTTGGGCAGCTCCGCATGGGATGTTGAAAGCAGTTCGGAGCAACGCCCCCGCACTAAGCCGCGGGCTGCATCGTAAGTGCTAAGACTTATATCGGCCCACAAAGTTTCTCCTCCTCATTGCATTGACATGATAGGTTATGTTATTGTAGTCCAACCCACAACAGCTCCCCGCGATCCTCGTCAGGAGGTTCGCTGGATTCTAAGGCGATGGCCAGCGAGTCACCACCGGCCGCTCACTCCCCCAAGGCCAAGGACGATGCGGAGGTGCTGTCCCGAAGGACAGTTCCAGGCGGGGGAGAGGCTCAGGAGGCACCAGAAGGTGAAACCCCTGTCACCGGATACCAGGGGGAATCAATCCCCAAGGAGACTGGTGGGGAGGGCCCTATTCAGTTCGGCCCTCAGCCGGACTCGATTCCGGAGACCATTGCGGCTCCGGAATCTAGCACGCAACCTCCTTCGAAAGAAGGGGGGATGCCTATTCCGCCGGTGACCCCTGTCCAACCAGGGGCACCGGATAATCAGCTGGAAGCGCTGTGAGGCGCTTCCATTGTGGATGAGCACCATGTCCTTATGGGCACGGTAATTGAAATGATTCAGTCCGCCAAGAGCGGACTAACCGAAGCCTGCAGTAGCCTGCTGACAGGTTTTGAGGTAAGCGACGCAAAAAAGAGAAAATCCCAATATAGACAGTAGCCCCTGAGACACTGTCCGGTGTTCAGAGAGAAAAAGCCGGATGGAGGATCAATCTCCTATTGGAGGAAACTAACTAAATTTTTCTAAAATGTAAACAGCGTCGCTGTTGGCCGCAACACCTCATACTGCCGAAGTTTCCGGACTGAAGCAGAAACTGGCGGAGGCCGAGGAGGAGCTGAGCCAAGTGAAGAGGCAGCTCCAGGAAAAACAAGGTAAGCAATAAACTATTATGTATTCGAAAAAGGAAAATGATATGCAATGACCGAAATGCCATGATGTGTACAAAGGCGACGACCGAGGTCGAGGCCCTGTGAAAGGCCCTGGTCGAAGTTGAAGGGAAGGCTGTCAACGAGCAGGCCGCTCGGAAGAAGCTCAAGGCCCGGGTCAACGAGGTCCAACAGGAGCTTGAGAACGCAGTGAAGAAGTGCGAGGCCTTGGAGCATGATGCGTCAGTTCAAGAGACCAAAATTGCAAAGGCTCGTCAGAGTGCGGAGGCAGCCCGGAATGAGGCCCAGGGCGCCCTCCAGGAGATCCGGGAGGCCAGGAAGATCGCGGCAGGTAAGGCATTCAATATGCAAAGCAAGAATGTGAAGATGAAATATTGTTTACTAACCCGGATTCGGAGTTCTCCAGGGGCTTTTACTGATCTGCCACGCAGTGTGGCTGACACCGCAGAGTTCTTCTGAGCCGAAGAAGAGAGCTCCATGGAGAAGTTGTTCTGGTTGCAATATCTTGCGCCAGAACATCCGGTGTCCTTCAGTGATTAGCTAAAACAGCTGGTAGAGTTGCATAGGGTGGCCGAACTGGCCATGAAGGATTTGATAAGCCGGTTGTGGCCAGCCAAAGCTATACCCGGCAGTTACTTCGGCCTCGTGAAGCGACTAGGGGATGCCTATCCTTGGCTGGACATCGTCAAGCGGTCCGTCTGCATCGAGGGCGCATGTCTGGCCTTCTCCTATTGCAAGGTCTGGTGGGCGAAGCTTGACGCTGTCAAATTAGTGACCGAGGGGCCACTGGAAGGCAAGGAGCACCGCACACCCGAGCGATACTTCGGTGATGTCTTGGAGGGGTCCCGCATTGTTGTGGATCATTGTGCGAAAGACACTATCTTTGAATGAATGTATTCGAGCTCCCTGTACCTTGTATGATAAAATAAAGTGATTGTGCAATATAATGCTTGTTATGTTTTTAAATTTTTACTTCCTGTGCGGCCGCGTTGTATGAAATCTGAGGGTTAACCAGTCGTCAACTTCTGCCCCCACATAGGTAGTACGGGGGTGTTCAGGATGGAATCTAAACAATCTTGATCCAATTAGATGGTCCTTGAAGGAGTTGTTTAGCGCAACGAACCAGGCAACCAGACTATGCGGCTGTAACGCCCTCACTTAGCCATAGGAGTTTGACACTAAAAACATGGGCGCAGCCCCTAGTATCCGAAGTAGAGTTCTATGAGCATCTGATCAGGAAGTACCAATCCTTCACGTAATGCGGAAGAAATCTCCAACGATTTGTAACCTCCGAACAGCTGACCGGCTCTCGCCGCATCATGACAGTCAGTTTTCGGCTTTCTCTACTAAGGTGCTCCTTTGGATAAACCAAGGCACAATCTCAGTAGTTCTCCCTTTACTACCTTAGCCGATATAGCGGAACATAAGGTAGCAAGCACATGAGCCGGGCAACCCAACTATTGACCAAAGACATGATTCGGAGCCAATGCATATAATGCTAAATTCGGGGTGCCGAACTATAATTATAAAAAGTGTTCAGACTTTTGTTGCCGTAATGTGGGGTGCTATGAAGCCCCTGGAAAACATCAAATGTACCAAAGTGTACGGGTGCTACCTGATAGGGTTATCCACAGGGGAGCTAAAAAAGAGAAAGAAAACAGAAAAGGTACAACGGTAAAAAGCTGGGGTCCTAAAGCTCCAGCCGAAAATTGTTCTCATTGTAATTTAATTAGTACGTCAAGGCGCATTGATACAGGTAGTGCGATAAGCAACATGCTATTTGACATGCCGAAACCAAGGGAGAGCTGCATGTGGGTCTTGAAAAATAGGTAGAGTTATCGTTAACGGAATCACCTAAAAAGTCCCCATATGTCTGCGTTTCTCGCCGTCTTGGTGTGTTTATCCTTCAAGAGGACCGATGACCAGACCACCTGATGGGGCCTGTGGGATTGAGACCTGAAAAGGAAAGAAGTAAAAGTGAAAGTATGTGTGCATCCGATGTCGGTTGAGCCGTACTATGGACCACAAGCTAGCTATGCCTCCGTCGATGCCCATGGGGTTTTGAGTGCATAGTTATGTACGCGCGACACAAATTCCACCACTTTATCAGGACTAAGACGGAAGCCAGATTGCTAGTCGAGCTCCTGGCGAGCCAAGCTCTCCTGCTGTAGAGTAGTTCGGACTCTCTTAACGGTGTCCGTGGGCTCGGCAGCCGAATTAAGGTTCTTCTTGAGAAGGCCGCTCTGTACTTCTGCTGCTAAGGCAGTTATGTGCTCTTCTATACGGAGGGAGTGTTCCGTATTTCCGTTGACCGTTATGACGCCGCGTGGACCAGGCATATTGAGCTTGAGATAAGCATAGTGTGGTACTGTGTTGAATCGAGCAAACATAGTTCGTCCGAGCAATGCGTGATAGCCGCTGCGGAAGGGGACGATAACGAAGATTAACTCCTCGCTTTGGAAGTTGTCCGGAGATCTGAAGACAACCTCTAGTGTGATTGAGCCCATACAGCGGGCCTCTACACCTGGTATGACTCCTTTGAAGGTAGTCCTGGTGGGCTTGATCTGTGATGGGTTAATGCCCATTTTTCGCGCTGTATCCTGATAGAGCAGATTGAGGCTGCTACCTCCGTCCATAAGGATGTGAGTCAGGTGGAACCCATCAATTATTGGGTCTAGGACTAGTGCGCCTGAGCCACCGTGATGGATACTGTTCGGATGATCCCGATGATCAAAAGGGATCGGGCATGACGACCATGGATTAAATTTTGGGGCGACTGGCTCTATCGCGTAGACGTCCTTGAGTGTACGCTTGCGCTCCCTCTTGGGGATGTGGGTAGCGTATATCATGTTCACCATTTTCACCTGAGGGGGAAACTTCTTTTGTCCCCCTGTGTTCGGTTGTCGGGGCTCTTCGTCATCATCCTCGCTTTGCGATCCCTTTTCCCTGTTCTCGGTGTTTAATTTGCCGACCTGTTTAAAAACCCAGCAATCTCTATTTGTATGATTGGGTGGTATGTCTGGGGTGCCATGAATCTGGCATGGACGATCAAGTATGCGGTCCAAGCTGGATGAGCCTGAATTGTTCTTTTGGAACGGCTTCTTCCGCTGACCGGACTTAGAGCCACTGAGTCCGACATTGACCGCCGTATCCTTGGTGTTATCACTGTTGTTTCGATGCTTGTATGTGTTGCGTCGATACTTGTCTTTTTTATCTTTAACTTCAGGGGTGCCAGCATCGCTTGCATTGTTTTTGCTACGGGCCAACCAACTGTCCTCACCCGCACAAAAGCAGGTCATTAGTGCCGTGAGGGCTGCCATGGATTTTGGCTTTTCTTGGCCGAGGTGGCGAGCAAGCCATTCATCGCAGATCCTGTGTTTGAAGGCTGCTAGGGCTTCGGCATCCGGACAATCGATGATTTGGTTCTTTTTGGTTAAGATCCTAGTCCAGAATTTCCTGGCGGACTCTCCAGGTTGTTGAACTATGTGGCTTAAGTCATCGGCGTCTGGTTGCCGGACATATGTACCTTGGAAGTTGTCGAGGAAGGCTTCTTCCAAGTCCTCCCAGCTGCCGATAGAATTTCCAGGAAGGTTGTTTAACCAGTGCCGAGCTGGCCCCTTGAGTTTTAAAGGGAGGTATTTGATGGTGTGGAGGTCATCGCCGCAGGCCATATGAATGTGGAGAATGAAGTCTTCGATCCACACTGCAGGGTCCGTGGTTCCATCGTATGATTCTATATTCACGGGTCTGAACCCTTCCGGGAATTCATGATCCATGACCTCATCAGTGAAGCAATGAGGGTGTGCGGCGCCTGTATATCGGGCCGTATCGCGACGTAGCTCTGATGGAGTCCGTCTGCGGTTTTCAGCCCACGCATGACTAAGTTTGTCACGTCCGAATAGGTGGCCGTCGTTGCGTGTCGAGGCACGTCCTCGAGATCCGTAGATTGATCTGGTATGTCCTGCTTTATTGTTCAGGTTTTGCCGGAGGTCATATGTATGTCCGTGGGCTAATTTACTCCTACCTGTGCGATGAGGCGGGGCGGGCTGGTGTTCGGCATGAGTTGCCATTTTGTCCCGACCACGTGGTGGTCAGTCAGCCGCATTGTACGATGGCGGTATGTATTCCGGCGCCTCCTCGTCAAACTGAGGTAGCAACTTTCGCTTTGGGTAACTTTTGGTTGGGCGCTGGAGGTCGTATTCTTCAGCTGCTAGGACATCGATCCATTTATCGTTGAGCAGATCTTGATCATCTTGAAGCTGCTTCTTCTTTTTTAGGCTCCTTGCAGTGGCTATTAGCTGGCGCTTGAAGTGCTCCTGCTCAAGAGGTTCCTCAGGCATGATGAAATCGTCGGTGCCGAGGCTCACCTCATCCTCGGAGAGCGGAAGATAACTTCTGTCCTCAGAGTCTTCGTGCGTGGCCTGTTTACCAAGGCTAACCTGCCCATCTTCCCGTTCATCTTGTTCATTAGCTATTTCAACGAGGTCTTCATTGTCTTCGGCACCTTCTGGAGTGTTATCTTCTCCTGTGCCAGTGTTGCTGTCTTTACTACTGCGTGACTTAGAGCGGCTCCGCTGACGTTGGCGCTTGGATTGTATTTCAGAAGGTTTATCCTCAGTTGGATCTTCCTTGTCATCGCCGCTGTTCTCCTTTGGTGCATCCACCATGTATACATCATACGAGGAAGTGGCCGTCCAGCGTCCAGTGAACGGCGGGTTCTGGGCCTCTTCTTCTCCGGCATCGTCGTCCATACCGTCGATGTCCTCGGAGTCGTAATCAAGTATGTAGGTTAAATCCTCAACCATGGCTATGAAGTGGGTGGCGGATGGGGAGCAAAATTCTCCATCGTCAGCCCCTAGTTTGAACCGGATATAGTTCGACTGTGAGTCCTCCGGCAAGGACATGTTCTTTAATGAGTTTAGCATGTCGCCCAAAGGCGAGTCCTGGAAGATGTCTGCGGCGCTGAATTCGAAGATTGATAAACGATCAAGTTCAGCGTCCGCGGGCTAACATGGTTTGGAACTTACGTCCGAAAACGAGTCCTGAGTTCCGGTGGCATAGGTATCATGTAAGATCAAGTCTATGTGCGGCTCCAACACCGTTGAATATGTGGCCTCCCTGGTGGGGTCGATCCTCCCGTCCTTTGATGGCGGAGTCTGCTTTGGATCTAAGGTCAGAGCGGTTATGGGAGCTGTCTCCTGGATGCGGTCTGATGACAAATTTAGGTCATGTCCCTCGGGGTGACCAGGAGTGGTAGCCGCGGTCTCGAATCCGATGAAGATCAAGTCTCCACGGGTGTTCGCAACATAGTTCGAGCTCCCAAATCTGACCTGATGGCCAGGGGCATAGCTTTCGATCTGCTCCAGATGGCCAAGCGAGTTGGCCCGCAGAGCGACACCGCCGAACACGAAGATCTGTCCGGGGAGGAAGGCTCCCCCTTAGGCAGCATCATTGTAGATGGTAGAAGGAGCCATCAAACCTCTTGATGACGGCACAGTGGAACTCTTAATGAAAGCACCAATGTCGGTGTCAAAACCGGCGGATCTCGGGTAGGGGGTCCCGAACTGTGCGTCTCAGGTCGATGGTAACAGGAGACAGGGGACACCATGTTTTACCCAGGTTCGGGCCCTCTTTATGGAGGTAATACCCTACGCTCTGTTGGAAAAGGCAGTGCCTAGGAGGCGCTTAGGCACACCTAGGCGCTAGGTAGTGGCCAAACGCCTCACCTAGGGCATAAATGGAGGTCTAGGCAGGGCAAGCAAGGAATTATCTACCCAAGTAAGAAATCATGCCACATACTGCACTAATATGCCAAACGGGTTATATTCCAATGGCAGTAGATCGTAGTTAACTTATTTATATGCCCTAAACTAATATCAACACCTATATAATAATCACAGAGACAATACGAGTAAAAATTATATTACCGCCTAGGCCACGCCTAGGGTGCTTAGGCACTGCCTAGGCACTAGGCGAAGGCCAACCGCCTCGCTTACGCCTACCGCTTATGTCCCGCTTGATTGATCTTGATGGATATGAGTATTACAAGAGTTGATCTACCACGAGATCGTAATGGCTAAACCCTAGAGGTCTAAATTGTATGGCTATGATAATGTATATCCTCCGGACTAAGTCCTCCGGTTTATATAGACACCGGGAGGATCTAGGGTTACACAAGGTCTGTTACAAAGAAAGGAATCTACATATTTAGTCGCCAAGCTTGCCTTCCACGCCAAGGAGAGTCCCATCCGAACACGGGTGCAGTCTTTGGTCTTCGTATATTCACAACCCATCAGTCCGGCCAATGGCTAACAGGCCGAACGCCCGAGGACCCCTTAGTCCAGGACTCCCTCAATGGCCCCTCCCGGATCCTCCTCCGTAGCCTCTGGTGATGATGGCCCCCTCTGACAGGGTGCCAGAGAGGGCCTAGATTGATTTCTCGTGTTTACAAAGGCTTGCGGCGGCGGAACTTCCAATCTAGGTTTGTTTCTGGAAGTTTGGGTATATATAAGAGGTGTTGGAGTCGGGAACAAGTCAGGGGGTCCCCGAGGCAGCCACGAGATAGGGGGGTGCGCCCAGGGGGGGTAGGGCGCGCCCCCTCCCCCGTGGTGGCCTCGGGACTCCTCTGGTCCATCTTCGGTACTCCGTGGGCTTCTTTTGGTCCAAAAACAATCTCCGTGAATTTTAGGCCAATTGGAATCCATTTGATTTTCCTTTTCCGTGATACTCAAAAACAAGGAAAAAATAGAAACTGGCATTGGGCTCTAGGTTAATAGGTTAGTCCCAAAAATCATATAAAACAGCATATAAAGGCCCATTAAACATCTAAGATGGATAATATAATAGCATGAATACTTCATAAATTATAGATACGTTGGACACATATCAGCATCCCCAAGATTAATTCCTGCTCGTCCTCGAGTAGGTAAATGATAAAAGAAATAATTTATGAAGTGGGAATGCTAGCATGTGCACAAGTTTGATCAATGATAATTTCAATCACCTTTTCTAGCATCGTTATATGTCATAACAGTAGTTCATCTCATAAAACTTCTCATGATCAAGTAACAAGCTATTCACATGTTAAGGTATAGATCATAAACTTTCTTGAAAACTAACAAACCATGCTCTTAGTCATCAAACAATTGCAATTCATCTTATTTCCGGGAAGGGTCTATGTAAGACCTTTGATTCAGCAAACTCCACATACTCAACTATCATTTAATCTTTCACAATTGCTAACACTCATGTGATATTTATGGGTTCAAAGTTTTAATCAGACACAGAGAAAGATAGGGGCTTATAGTTTCGCCTCCCAACCTTTTACCTCAAGGGCAATGTCAACAATAATAATTTATGAAAACCTACATCCAAGTGGATATATGTATATCTGGATCGCTCCAACACGAAGTGCTTGCCAAAGGAAAAAGTGTAAAAAGGAAAGGTGATGATTGAGGGAGTCCTGGACTAAGGGGTCCTCGGGCATCCAGCCTGTTAGCCATGGGCCGGACTGATGGGCTGTGAAGATACGAAGACCGAAGACTGCACTCGTGTCCGGATGGGACCCTCCTTTGCAAGGAAGGCAAGCTTGGCAACCAAATATGTAGATTCCTTTCTTTGTAACCGACCTTATGTAACCCTAGATCCTCCCGGTGTCTATATAAACCGGAGGACTTAGTCCGGAGGGAGAGATTCATCATCATAGCCATACAAGCTAGACCTCTAGGGTTTAGCCATTATAGTCTCGAGGTAGATCAACTCTTGTAATACTCGTATTTATCAATATCAATCAAGCAGTACGTAGGTTATTACCACCGTAGAGAGGGCCCGAACCTGGGTAAACATTGTGTCCCTTGACTCCTGTTACCATCGACCTCAGACGCACAGTTTGGGACCCCCTACCCGAGATCCGCCGGTTTCGACACCGACATTGGTGCTTTCATTGAGAGTTCCACTATGCCGTCGACAACAAGATCGATGTCTCGCCTTGTTCTCAAGGATAATATAGCCATGAGAGGAACGCTAGCTCCAGGTCAAACCCTCCGGCGGCTTTACCATGACCGCCCGTTCGGTTGTTAAGCCGATGATGACCTCTTGAGTCATCAAAAAACCCCTTCATATCGACTCCGAACACTCCAAGCAGATGGATCCGGCAGATCTTTCGTCCTTAAACGAGCTCCTAGATCGCATCGCCGCCCTGGGGGTCGCTACAGACTACGATCGGATTGGGCTTAAACCCGATCAGAGAGAAATCAAATCTCCGCCGATCTCCCACCAGATAGCGATAGTCCAGGAGCGAGTCAACAACTCTTCCTCCATATTAAGGATGGACTATGTCCGGATCTCCAGTCTCGAAGAGCTGAACACCTACCCATGAGGTGAAGCATCCTGCCCTCCGAACATAGAATGGACGATGGGCCTAAGAAATTAGTGGACATCCCGGAGCCCGATCTGCTAAGTTCAGAAGACCTTCAGACTCGGTATCCAAAACTATGGCAGGGTTCAGATTTAAATCCACCCACCCACCCGAATACAAGCACTCTCATGAGCATAAAACAGCAGTCTCAGGAAACGGTCCACCACTTCTGGGCCACATTCCTTCCTATCAAAAACAAGATTAAAGATTGCCGCGACGAGGAAGCGATCTCAGCGTTCCGCAACAATTGCAGGGATGAAGGAATCTCAACGCCGTCATGCGTCGTCGCGTCCTACACTTCGCTAACTTGACAACTATCGTACAAAAGTACAGTGCAATGGAAAGCGCCTGGAAAACTCAAGCAGCTCGTTTGGAATCATCAGTTCCCACTCAACCCCTTATTCAGGCGAAAAGGGTGCACCCTTGCAACACGCCCGGTTCAATAGTAAAGAAATACAAGTCCGGTGTGGGGCGCGGAACCATTCTGGAAGGATGGCTCGATGGGCCATGTAAAATGCATGCAACACCGGATAACATACCAACACATAGCCTTAGAGCATGTTGGATACTCTGGCAAGTGGCCAAGAGCGGCGAGGATATCCTCACCAAGAATAACCCAGAACAACACCCCCCAAAGGACAACGACCCCAAAGTACTGATGGTCTTCAAGAAATTCGCCTCAAACAATAGGCGCAAAAGAGCACTACGCGGACTCGCCGAAGTCTGTCAAATAGCAGCGATAAACCCTTGGAATGACACGGCTATAACTTCTAATGTCGACGACGAGCCAAAATACAAGACAGTCCGAGCACCAGCTGCCTTGGTCCTCAGTCCAATCGTGGACGGCTTTCGGCTCACCAAGGTCCTCATGGACGGCGGCAATGGACTAAACCTCATCTACGAAGATACACTCCACAAAATGGAAATAGACAGGAGCCGCATTGAGCAAAGCAGCACAACCTTCCGAGGAATTATTCCTAGTTGGGAGGCGTGGTGTGCGGGAAAAATAACACTCGACGTGGTATTCGGCACGCCAGAGAATTATCGGTCCAAAGAAATAACCTTCCAAGTGGCCCCTTTCAACAACAGATATCACACCCTCTTAGGGCGAGATGCATTTACGCGCTTCCAAGCGGTACCCCATTATGGATACATGAAGCTCAAGATGCCTTGGCCCAGCGGTATATTCACTCTAGCTAGTGATCCGGACATAGCACTCCGCGCCGAGAATAAAACTGCATCCTTCGCCCTCGAGGCATTATCTGAAGCCCTTGCAGCCAAAGAATTAACCGCGCTGCGCTCCACGGTGGACAGGGAGGATGTGGTCTGATAACCCATAAGTATTGGGGATTGCAACAGTTTTCGAGGGTAGAGTATTCAACCCAAATTTATTGATTCAACACAAGGGGAGCCAAAGAATATTCTCAAGTATTAGCAGCTGAGTTATCAATTCAACCACACCTGGAAACTTAGTATCTGCAGCAAAGTGTTTAGTAGCAAAGTAATATGATAGTAGTGGTAACGGTAGCAAAAGGTAATGATAGCAAAAGTAATGTTTTTGGTATTTTGTAGTGATGATAGCAATAGCAACGGAAAAGTAAATAAGCAAAGAACAATATATGGAAAGCTCGTAGGCAATGGATCGGTGATAGAGAATTATGCCGGATGCGGTTCATCATGTAACAATCATAACCTAGGGTGACACAAAACTAGCTCCAGTTCATCAATGTAATGTAGGCATGTATTTCGAATATAGTCATACGTGCTTATGGAAAAGAACTTGCATGACATCTTTTGTCCTACCCTCCTGTGGAAGCGGGGTCCTGTTGGAAACTAAGGGATATGAAGGCCTCCTTTTAATAGAGTACCGGAACAATGCATTAACACAGAGTGAATACATGAACTCCTCAAACTATGGTCATCACCGGTAAGTATCCCGATTATTGTCACTTCGGGGTTAAAGGATCATAACACATAATAGGTGACTATAGACTTGCAAGATAGGATCAAGAACTCTCATATATTGATGAAAACATAATAGGTTCAGATCTGAAATCATGGCACTCGGGCCCTAGTGACAAGCATTAAGCATAGCAAAGTCATAGCAACATCAATCTCAGAACATAGTGGATACTAGGGATCAAACCCTAACAAAACTAACTCGATTACATGATAGATCCCATCCAACCCATCACCGTCCAGCAAGCCTACGATGGAATTACTCACGCACGGCGGTGAGCATCATGAAATTGGTGATGGAGGATGGTTGATGATGACGATGGTGACGGATTCCCCTCTCTGGAGCCCCGAACGGACTCCAGATCAGCCCTCCCGAGAGGTTTTAGGGCTTGGCGGTGGCTCTGTATCATCAAACGCGATGAATTCTTCTCTCTGTTTTTTTCTCCCCGAAACCAAATATATAGAGTTGGAGTTGAGGTCGGAGGAGCTCCAGGGGGGCCACGAGGTAGGGGGCGCGCCCTAGGGGGGCAGACGCGCCCCCCACCCTCGTGGACAGGTGGTGGGCCCCCTGGCCTTCATCTTTTGCAAGGATTTTTTTATTATTTCTGAAAAGTTGTTCTGTGAAGTTTCAGGTTATTTCAAGAACTTTTGTTTCTGCACATAAATAACACCATGGTAATTCTGCTGAAAATAGCGTCAGTCCGGGTTAGTTCCATTCAAATCATGCAAGTTAGAGTCCAAAACAAGGGCAAAAGTGTTTGGAAAAGTAGATACGATGGAGACGTATCATGGTCCTAGAAAAACGACCCAAATCCACCTCCTTCAAACTAGCAGAAGAAATAGTCAAATTCCAAGTCCATCCAACGGACCCCAAGAAGACAACATCCATCGGAGCACAATTATACCCAATGGTTGATGCCACGCTACGAGAGTTTCTGCGAGAGAATTGGGATATATTGGGCTGGCACCCTTCTGATATGCCAGGAATCCCACGCTAGTTGGCCGAACACAGCCTCAATATATTAAATGGATATAAACCGGTCAAGCAAACACTGCGGCGCTTTTCCAAACCCAAACGTCAAGCTATGGGGGAGGATCTAGCCAAGCTAATTGAGGCCGGATTCATCAGAGAAATAAAACATCCGGACTGGCTGGCAAACCTGGTGATGGTACCAAAGAAGGACAAATCTTGGCGGTTGTGCGTCAATTTTAAAGACCTCAATAAGGCTTGCCCTAAGGATCCCTTCCCCTCCCCCGCATTGATCAAATCATTGATGCTACCGTAGGACATGACTCACTGTGTTTCCTTGATGCATATTCCGGATACCATCAAATCAAAATGAAGGAGTCCGATCAAGCTGCAACAGCATTCATTACCCCATATGGGCCATTCTGCTTCAACACCATGCCCTTCGGGCTCAAGAACGCCGGCGCCACATACCAACGCATGATTCAAACATGCCTGGAGAAACAGATCGACAAGACAGTTGAAGCTTATGTGGACGACGTCATCATAAAAACTAGGCGCATCGAAACATTAATAGACGATTTACGTCTCACATTCGATAACCTCCGCGCGTATGACATTAAGCTCAATCCTGAAAAGTGCGTTTTCGGCCTCCCCGCCGAAAAACTGCTGGGCTTCATCGTTTCCAACAGAGAAATTGAAGCAAATCCAGCCAAAATCCAAGCTCTGTCACAATTGGCTACGCCAATAGACCTTAAACAAGTCCAAAAGCTCGCGGGTTATGTGACAGCTCTAGGCTGCTTTATCTCCAGATTGGGAGAAAAGACACTGCCACTCTATCACCTTCTACGGTGAACCGATCACTTCGAGTCGACGGACACGGCAATAGCCGGACTGCAGGAAATAAAAACCCTTCTTGTGAGCAACCCAATCCTGGCCGTGCCAAACGTCGGTGAACTAATGTTGTTATACATATCGGCAACACATCAGGTGGTGAGCGTCGTGCTTGTCGTCGAACGAGAACAGGACGGACACAAATTCCCGCTTCAGAAGCCAGTATACTACATATCCACTATCCTTACACCATGCAAATCCCGGTACCCCCATTATCAAAAGATAGCATACGCGGTCTTCATGGCATTCCGAAAGCTCCGTCACTACTTCCAGGAGTGTTCTATCATGGTGGCCTCCAAAGTACCACTCAACGACATCATAAACAACCGCGATGCCACGGGCAGGATTCCTAAATGGGCCACTGAGCTCCTTCCATTTGATATTACATACAAACCACGTCGAGCTATTAAATCCCTAGTACTGGCTGACTTCGTCACTGAATGGACAGAGGCCAAACTCCCCAAAGAGTACGGCGCATATTCCAATTGGGTCATGTATTTCGATGGCTCCAAAATGCCGACAGGGCTAGGGGCGGGCGTCGTCTTAACGTCACCAACTGGAGACGTCGTTCAGTACATACTCCAAATACTATACACAGACTCCAACAATGCAGCCGAATACGAGGCCTTATTGCATGGTCTCCGGATGGCTGTCTCCATGGGCATACAACGCCTAGAAGTGCGCGGGGACTTAAACCTTGCAATATCTCAAATAAATGGAGACTTCCACGCCAAAGATCCAAAGATGGCAGCTTACCGTAATGCCGTCATAAAAATGTCGGCCCGGTTCGAGGGGCTCGAGTTCCACCATGTGGCTCAAGAAAGTAATCAGGCGGCAGGCGCCCATGCTCAATTCGGCGCTAAGTGCGACCCTGTTCCACCTAATATCTTTCTGGAAAGGCTTTTTAAGCCATCCGTGGTGTGGCAGGGGGAAAACGGCAACACTAGTCCGGATCCAAACATAACCCCAGATTCCGAAAACACCGACATCATCGGAGGCTCAGCCATCGAAATAACACCGTCAGCGCATCTCATCATGGCAGTCATTGCCCCATGGACCGAACCCTTCCTGGCCTACCTTAACAGGAAGGAGCTTCCTGAGGACCACAATGAGGCCCGCTGCATTGTCCGGCGTTCGGAGGCCTACAAGGTACATGACGAAGAGCTCTATAAGAAAAGCGCTACTGGAGTTCTTCAAATATGTATCTCCGAGGAAGAGGGGCGACAACTCTTGGCCGAAATTCACGCCTGACTCGGCGACCACCACGCCGCAGCTCGGGCCCTTGTTAGTAAGGCCTTCCGTATAGGATTTTATTGGCAGACGGCCCGAGCAAACGCACAGGACCTTGTCCAACGTTGCGTCGGATGCCAACTCTTCGCCAACCAAAGCCATCTGCCCCCCACTGCCTTACAAACAATCCCCATCACTTGGCCTTTTGCGGCCTGGGGACTCGATATGGTCGGACCCCTTAAAGGAGGAAGCCATAAGAGAAAGTATCTGCTGGTCATGGTGGATAAATTCACTAAGTGGATAGAGGCCAAACCAGTCAAAACGACTGAAGCGGGGCCGGTAATAGATTTCATATCCGGCGTGGTACACCATTATGGTGCCCTATACAGCATACTCACCGATAATGGCTCTAATTTCACAGCCGATGAAGTGAAAACCTGGTGCGCTAATCTGGGCATTAAGCTCGATTACGCCTCTGTCTATCACCCGCAGACAAACAGTCAAGTCGAACGGGCTAATGGTCTTATTATGAGCGGCATCAAACCTAGACTAGTGTGGTCTTTGAAAGAATCAGACAAGCACTGGGTGGCGGAACTTGACTCCGTACTCTAGGGGTTGTGGACCACGCCCAACCGCACTACTAGATATACACCTTTCTTCATGGTGTACGGTGCGGAAGCAATGTTACCCTGCGATATTACTCATGACTCACCTCGAGTGCGCATGTACGAAGAGAGAGAAGCCGAGCTTGATCGGTAGGACAGCTTAGATGCCCTAGAGGAGGAGCGCGACGTCGCAAAAGCCTGTTCCGCATTTTATCAACAGCAGGCTCGCAGGTATCAAAGCAGAGAAGTACGGGCCAAGACTTATAACGTTGGCGAACTTGTTCTACGCCCGCCGGAGAAGAAAAAGGAAAAACTCAAGCCCAAGTGGCAGGGTCCCTTCATCATTGACGAAGTCCTCACCGGAGGAGCGTATCTCTTGTGTGATGCGTCAGACAATCACCTGGAGCCGAACCCCTGGAACGCGGCCAGACTCCGACGATTTTATGCCTAGCGCCGAACTCTGTGTTCATCTCCTTCCTCCTGTTATTAACATTATTTTTCTCTCTTTTCATTTTTTATCTTTTTTCATTTTGCTCTTTAGCCCTACGACTTTAGTACGGCTAGACCGTCCTCCCCTGATGCATACATCTCCACATATGTACATTCATTATACCTGGGGGCTTCTGGTACAGAAGCTTGCTACTATCCTTTGAGCATCAAGCTCACCACATATGCGTTTCCCCATATGTACCTTTTCTTCGCCATTATATGCATCGATATGACTTAAGTTTTGGCCAAGCTGGGTTTCCTGGCTCCTGTGCTTATGCCCTACGTTCCCGTTAGTTCGGCTAGGGAATAAAGGGAGCACCTCTGCAATTGTTACTGCCGGGTCATACGGATGTGTACCTCAGACTGGGTGAAGCCGAAAGCTAGCGTTCTTAAGGGAATATTCGGTCGGCGAATTAAAGATGTTTCCGCATTCACTCCATTGTGAAACCCCAAAAGTTACTTACTCTATGATTTTTTCAATCACAGTTCGGACATGCACATTAAACGCATGCACACCCAGGGAAAGGAACCCTTAACGGAACTATTCTCTCTGGAAGATGTTTCTTACATAATGTAATATGACATAACTAGCCGAATACACATTGTATGTTCAAGCACCTATGACCCCTACGCCTGGTTCCCATGCATACCCTGGTATATTCTACCGTTAGGGTATTCGGAAACACTCTGCAACTTCGGGTCCAGAGGTCGAAGCGAACAGGTCCGCCATGACAATTGTTTTTATTATCCAGCTACAAGGAAAGTACATAGTCACTTAGGACTCAAAAACTTCCTCCTCTATACCATCCAACAGGCGGTCCAATTTACAATCCTGTTGGGAGTATCTAGCAGCCACCTCTACTTGGCCATACACTAAACTAACAGGAATTTCTTCCCCATTTGACCCTAGCGGTCCGACCCGGGCCATGTGATTCGGATCCAGCTTGGTATATCGTGTTTTTACCATGGCTCAGGCTTCTCGCGCACCCTCTCGGCAGGCCGATATCTTCCACAGTCGGATACACCGCCGTGCTCCCTTGAACAGCTCTACAAGCTTCTCCATACTCCCTGGAGGGGAGTCGGATGGCCATAAGGCCTTGTCTACACTCCGCATTGCCCGCCGAGCTCGCTCGTGCAACTGCGACAACCCTTGCGGAAGATCACTTGATGATCCGGATGCCTCCTCTTCGGGACGGCCCGTTAATATACCTGCAATCACAGCTATAATAGCTACTTTTACTTCCAAACTGTTCTACGGTAAATATGACCACATGCTGAATATGCCGCCGCGCAGTTTTTTGTTCTCCTTCACGGAGTCTACCAGCTGGGCCCACACATCCTTAAGTTCTTCACCCACCTGGGTGTTTGCATCTTGGAGTTTGTTTTTCTCCTATCTGACACGGGTCAAAACCCGCTCGCCTGTGGCCTGCAGTCTTTTCGACTCATTTTCCTCCAATTGATCCGATGATCCTGTTATGAGATAATGCCGCGGTGTTAACACGGTCGCTATGCAATAACTGTTTCTCGATGGAGGGAAATATCACCGGAGGACGCCGCTTTGGATTTTTCCAGTTCGGCGGTCACTATGTTCAACTGCGTTCGGCACTTTTCCAGCTCTTGGGCTAGCACGTCGTTCTTCTTCGTCAGAACCTGGTCATGCAGCGATCCTCAAATCAGTTGTCCCAACAAGTCTTGGGGGCTACTGGCATATGGTTATCATAGTCAGACGAAGTAAACTTACCTGCACATCTTTTAAATGCTGCTTTGTGGCTCTGTTAAGCCCATCTCGAGCAGCTCGAATATATGCATCTGCCAAGCTGAAGGCGTTAAAAGCCTCTTCTGAAAAGCCAGGGTCTTGTAAATTGGCCCTGCGGCGCCGATGATTCATGGCGCTCTCCACTTCCGAGTTGATGACGGATACGTTGTCCGGATCCTCGGCTGGAGGACAGTCCGGCATCACCCCCTTATCAGCCCCCCATCTTCACGGCAGGATCTGGATCCTGGCTGCGGGAAGTATGGCCGGCCGGACCCCGGGATATAGTCCGGCACACCTTTTTCCTGATACAGGATAAATGAAAAGGTCACAGTTGGATGTTACTGCCAAGGTGCATATTTGCAAATTCATACCTCTTTGATGAAGGCTCGGTCGTATCTTCGTTTGCCTTCCTCTTCGAAGGCTTGCCTAGTGTGGGGGACGTTCTCTTCGGAGATGCCCCCAGGGCAACATGGCGCGCCGAGCGCCTCCCCTTTTGAGCACATGACAGTGCGGTGGGTAAGGAGGAATGAGAAAACTCACTTGGACAAGGTATCTCTGGATTACTTACATGTGAAGCAGGAAGGAGCCCGGGGTAATTGGCGATGATGGGTAAATATGTACCGTTGTAGCTCATTTGATAGAATATTCCATCCTCGAGCTCCACAAATATGTCCGGATCTTCCTCATATCTGGGGTCAAGATCTCGATTGCGGTTCTTCGGCTGGGGGGCAGGGTCATGGATCCCCTCGACAGCCTTTCGCCATTCCTGTTATAAGCAGATAATATACTACCTGTCAAGAATGATTCAGGGATAGGAGTAAAATAGAGGAGCAGAAGCTTACCCAGCTGGGAGGATTATACATGGAAAATCCGCCTCGATGTTGGAGACAGGTGAACTCCTCTTTCTCCCCTTTATACAGCTCGGCCAGTATTTTGGCCAAGGCGGCGGGGGTCTTCGGGCCATTGCGACCATAGCATGAGGCGTCGTCTTCCCCATTATAATGCCACATGGGCAACCCTCTGTATTGGAGTGGTTGGACCCCCCACGCCATAGAGGTCGCCATTACCTCGACTATTGACAATCTGGACTGGGCAAGCGTCTTAATCTTGCCCAGCAATAGGCTGAACTCTGCACTATCCTCTTCCTCAAGGCTCCGAGGACGCCAGCTATGGCGTTTCTTCAGCGGAGTACTTGAAAACTCAGGAGGCCCATATGGACGGGGTCGGGTAGAGCGACATCGTCGATGTAGAACAATTCGGAAGGCCACTCTTTGGAAGCTTTCTTCGGTGTGCCGGACAGGTACCCAGTCCCGGCGATGCGCCACACTTCAGCGCCTCCCACTTCAAAAATTGACCCGCCTTGATTACGAGGGACGAGGCAGAACAGTCTTCTCCATAAATATAAATGGGCCTCATAGCCCAGGAATAGCTCGCATAGAGCGACGTAACCCGCAATATGAAGGATAGAGGCGGGAGTGAGACTGTGCAGTTGGAGGCCATAATACTCCAGCAGACCTCGGAGGAAGGGATGGATTGGAAATCCGACACCTCTTAGTAAGAAGGGGACGAAGCACACTCGTTCTCCCGTGGACGGATTGGGGAAATCCTCCGCCTAAATTTTACCGTTGAAGAAGGCCAATCCTGCTCGAACAGGGACAAAGTCCGCGGGGGAAGAAAGCCCTGTGTTTGCAGCTTCGCCAATTGACTATGGGGTACGGAACATCTCTCCCAATCACCCTTTTTGGAGCCGTGGGGACGAGAGGAAGAGCTGGGAGCGCTAGCCATGTTGGGATGGTTCTCCTTAGCAAGCTCTGAGAATTTTTCACGGGGCGTGGAATGGATCTGAGATCTCTTCTCTTTAAATAGGCGCCTTTGTGGTACGGTCAGGGTGGTATATGCAAAAATACCCTAACATCTCGCATTCGCTCGACACATGGAAACTAAAGTTGTTGATGCACAGAAGCCGAGTAGTACAACATTAAATGGAATGCCGAACACAATACTCGGAAGTCATCAGTGGAGGAACCCGCCTTGCAATGCCGAAGATAATCTATGTGCCGAACACCTTGTCATTGAAGACTGGTTCGGGGGATACTGAGGGAGTCCTAGACTAAGGGGTCCTCGGGCGCCCGGCCTGTTAGCCATGGGCCAAACTGATGGGCTGTGAAGATACGAAGACCGAAGACTGCACCCATGTCCGGATGGGACTCTCCTTGGCGTGGAAGGCAAGCTTGGCGACCAAATATGTAGATTCCTTTCTTTGTAACCGACCTTATGTAACCCTAGATCCTCCCAGTGTCTATATAAACCGGAGGACTTAGTCCGGAGGGAGAGATTCATCATCATAGCCATACAAGCTAGACCTCTAGGGTTTAGCCATTACAATCTCGAGGTAGATCAACTCTTGTAATACTCGTATTCATCAATATCAATCAAGCAGGACGTAGGGTATTACCTCCGTAGAGAGGGCCCGAACCTGGGTAAACATCGTGTCCCTTGTCTCCTGTTACCATCGACCTGAGACGCACAGTTAGGGACCCCCTACCCGATATCCGCTGGTTTTGACACCGACAATGATCACCATGACTCTTGTATAAGGGTAGAAGGTAAAAGTAAAAGATAGGCCCTTCACAGAGGGAAGCAGACGTTGTCATGCGCTTTTATGGTTGAATGCACAAAATCTTAATGAAAAAGAACGCCACTTTATATTGCCTCTTGTGATAAAGAACTTTATTATGCAGTCCGTCGCTTTTATTTCTTCCCTATCACAAGTTCGTATAAAGCTTATTTTCTTCGCACTAATAGATCATACATATTTGGAGAGCAATTTTTATTGCATGCACCGATGACAACTTACTTGAAGGATCTTACTCAATCCATAGGTAGGTATGGTGGACTCTCTTGACAAAACTGGTTTAAGGAACGTTTGGAAGCACAAGTAGTATCTCTACTTGGTGCAAAGAATTTGGCTAGGATGAGAGGGAAATGCAAGCTCAACATGTTGGATGATCCAAGACAATATAACGTTTCAGATATAGGAAAACATAACCCATTAAGTTGTCTTCCTTGTCCAACATCAACCTTTTAGCATGTCATATTTTAATGAGTGCTCACAATTGCAAAATATGTCCAAGATAGTATATTTATATTTGAAATCTCTCTTCCTTCAATATTCTTTCATGAATTGTTCAAGTGATCAATTCTGTGTTTGCTAACTTCCAATAAGTTCACTACCTATACTTATTATGTGTGAAGTCATTACTCCCCATGTTGTAAGCATATGAAACGTATATAAATTCAGATTTATGGTATTCAATTCATTCAACCATTTACTCATAGGATATATGTGAAGCACGTGAGTAAATGACAAACTACTCCAAAAAGGTATAAGTGAAGAATACTGAGTAGTCAAATAATTAAATAGCCATGGGAGGATTCTTTTTCATTCAAGATTTCAGATCCAAATATTTTATTCAGACAGCGAGTAAAACTGAAAATACGCTCCAAGCAAAACACATATCATGTGACGAATAAAAATATAGCTCCGAGTAAGGTATACCGATAGTTTTGAAGACGAAAGAGGGGATGCCTTCCGGGGCATGCCCAAGCTTAGGCGCTTGAGTCTTCCTTGAATATTACCTTGGGGTGCCTTGGGCATCCCCAAGCTTAGGGTCTTTCCACTCCTTATTCTCCTCATATCGATATCTCACCCAAACTTGAAAACTTCAATCACACAAAACTTAACGGAACTTCGTGAGATAGGTTAGTATGATAAAGAGTAAACCATTCACTTTGGTACTGTCAAAGACACGGTTCATAATTGTTCTCACATAATGCATACTGTACCAAATCATTTCTACAATTTATATTGAGAAATATAAGCCATAGAAACTAGAAAGCAAGCAGACTATGCAATGAAAACAGAATCTGTCAGAAACAGAACAGTCTGTAATGATCTGAATACCAAGCATACTTTTGCTACTCCAAAAATTCTGAAACAAATTGGTGGACGTGAGGAATTTGTATATTAATCTTTTGAAAAAAGAATCAACTCAATCGCACTCTTCTTTAAAAAAATGACAGCTAATCTCGTGAGCGCAAAGTTTCTGTTTTTTACAGCAAGATCGCATTAACTTTCACCCAAGTCTTCCCAAAGGTCTTACTTGGCACTTTATTGAAACAAAATCTGTAAAACATGATTACTACAGTAGCTTAAACATGTAAACACACAAAAATAGTAAGGGTGAATATTGTGTTGTCTCCCAACAAGCGCTTTTCTTTAATGCCTTTTAGCTAGGCATGATGATTTCAATGATGCTCACATGAAAGATAAGAATTGAAACATAAAGAGAGCATCATGAAGAATATGACTAGCATATTTAAATCTAACCCACTTCCTATGCCTAGGGATTTTGTGAGCACATAATTTATAAGAACAATAATCAACTAGCATAGGAAGGAAAAACAAGTATAACTTTAAAACCTTAAGCATTTAGAGAGGAAGCTTGATATTATTGCAACTCCTACAAACATGTATTCCTCCCTCATAATAATTTTCAGTAGCATCATGAATGATTTAAACAATATAAAAATCACATAAAGCATTCTTTTCATGATCTACGAGCATAGAAATTTTACTACTCTCCACATAAGTAAAATTCTCCTCATTCGGAATAGTGGGAGCAAACTTCTTCTAAATCCACTTTAGATGATAGTATTATTCATACTCCAAAAGATATAAATTAAGTTCATGGAGCATTATACAATTAATATATACTATACAATATCCAAGCTCAAAGTATATAAGTGAAGCACACGAAGCATTCTATAAAACCATACTCAAAATATTTAAGTGAAGCACAAAGAGCAATTCTATAAGATCATACTTAAAAGATATAAGTGAAGCACATGAAGTATTCTATAAATCAATAAAGGGCTATCTCATACTAGCATGGTTCTTAAAGGTAAAACAAAAACACAAATGACACAAATTATGTGAACAAAACAAAAACCGAGTTATACCGATAATTGTTGAAGAAGAAGGATAGGATGCCAACCGGGGCATCCCCAAGCTTAGATGCTTGAGTATCCTTGAAATATTTACTTGGGGTGCCTTGGGCATCCCCAAGCTTGAGCTCTTGCCTCTCTTTATTATTCTCATATTGATAGCTCCTCGATCTTCGAACACCTCATCCACACAAAACTTTTAACAAAAACTTTGTGAGATCCGTTAGTGTAATAAAGCAAATCACTACTTTTCGGGACTATTGCAAACTTATTCCAATTTCATATTAGAACTATATCTACTGTATTCTAACTTCACCATGGTTCATACCCCCCGATACTACCCATAGATTCATCAAAATAAGCGAACAACTCATAGAAATCAGAATCTGTCAAAAACAGGACAGTCTGTAGTAGTCTAGAAGTTTACTAAACTTCTGTAACTCCAAAAAATTCTAAAAAATATGAAAATTTATACAGAAGTAATGTGCAAAAAGTTTTAGACCCATTTGACTTTACAGTAAAAAAATGTAAAATCATGCGCTACAGCCAAAGTTTCTGTTTTTGTACTGTACATAGTAAACAAGAAATCTAATCATCCTAAAAGCAAAGCTTGGCACATTATTTTTATAATACAATGGATATATACAAGGGGATAATTATTTCTAGAGAAGCTTCCATATTTTTTTACATTGTTTACATGAGCATAAACACAAGTGTTCAAGGTTGAACCTCACTTCTCCAATGCATAACCTTCCAATCACTTCTCTTATTGAAAAAACTTTTTACGCATGAGAGGCAAGTAAACTATTTTTGTATTTTCATTCTTTTAATTTTTTTGTATGTTTCAACCACAACTAAACAAAAACAAAAAAACAAAAAAAATCTACTTAGTGAAGAAAGAAAACAAGCACACACGAGAATATCAACCCCACACTATTGCTCCCCGCCAACTGTGCCAGAAAAGAGCTTGATAATCCCCAAGTGCAGGGAATCATCGTAGCAATTCCCAATGGTGGAAGTGATAAGTATGGAGTGTCGAACCCACAAGGAGATAAAGGTAAGATCAATATTCTCTCAAGCCCTATCTGCCACTGATATGACTCTACGTACACCGAACGTTTGCTTCCAACTAGAAACGAGAAATAAAACTACGTTGTGGGTATGAATAGGATAACTTCACATGATACCGGAGAGCTAAAACATAAAAGTAGGTGTGGTTATCATAAAGTTAGAATATATTACTATATATTATAAATAGAGAGTGTGGAATAATGATGGGTCGGTGTGCGGAATTATCCTAGGCAATTGTTAATAAGACTGGTAGTCTTCATTGCACTTTCATATGAGGGAGAGGCATAAGCTAACATACTTTCTCTTCTTGGATCATATGCACTTATGATTGGAACTCTAGCAAGCATCCGCAACTACTAAAGATCATTAAGGTAAAACCCAACCATAGCATTAACATATCAAGTCTCCTTTATCCCATACGCAACAACCCCCTTACTTGGGTTTATGCTTCTGTCACTCAAGCAACCCACTGTAGGCGAATCATGAACGTATTGCAACACCCTACAGCGGGAATCCCTCACGCTTGCGCGACATGGAGGGCGCAATAGGACAGCACCAAAATAAAACATACAACTCATACCAATCTAGATCATCAATCAACCCATAGACAAAGGAAATCTACTCAAAACATCATAGGATGGCAACACATCATTGGATCATAATATGTGGCATAATGCACCATGTTCAAGTAGGGATTACAATGGTGTGCGGGTGAGTGGACTGCGTAAAAGAGATGAGGATGGTGATGATGATGGTGATGTTGATGAAGACGATCATTGCGGCGATGATTCCCCTCCCGATGGCACTCCGGCGCCACCGAGAGAGAGAGGAGGGGAGGTTCTCCCCCTTGTGCTTCCTCCTCCATGGCCTCCCCCTTGGAAGAGGAGAGGTTCTCCCTCTGGTTCTTGGCCTTCATGGTGATGATGGCCCCTCCAGGATCCTCCTCCATAGCCTTCGATGATGATGGCCCCCTCCCGCAGGGTGCCAGAGAGGGCCTAGATTGATTTCTCGTGGCTACAGAGTCTTGCAGCGGCGGAGCTTCCGATCTAGGTTTCTTTCTAGAAGTTTGGGTATATATAAGAGGTTTTGGAGTCAGGAACAAGTCAGGGGGTCCCCGAGGCGGCCACGAGATAGGGGG
Source organism: Triticum aestivum (assembly GCF_018294505.1). Classification (NCBI taxonomy): domain Eukaryota; kingdom Viridiplantae; phylum Streptophyta; class Magnoliopsida; order Poales; family Poaceae; genus Triticum; species Triticum aestivum. The sequence continues at coordinate 387,281,923 of NC_057806.1, read as the reverse complement.
ACGTGCCCAGGGGGTAGGGCGCGCCCCCCACCCTCATGGTGGCCTCGGGACTCCTCTGGTCCATCTCCGGTACTCCGTGGGCTTCTTCTGGTCCAAAAACAATCTCCATGAATTTTCAGGCCAATTGGACTCCGTTTGATTTTACTTTTCTGCGATACTCAAAAAGAAGGAAAAAATAAAAACTGGCACTGAGCTCTAGGTTAATAGGTTAGTCCCAAAAATCATATAAAATAGCATATAAAGGCCCATTAAACATCTAAGATGGATAATATAATAGCATGAATACTTCATAAATTGTAGATACATTGGAGACGTATCAATAACCAATAGCGGAACCTGGAATAACAACATACGTTCAAACATACATTGGAGACGTATCAATGCTCATATTGGTTCCTACATATTCTACAAAGATCTTTATAGGTCAAACTGCAATAACAACATACGTTATTCCCTTTGTCATTGATATGTTACTTGCCCGAGATTCGGTCGTCGGTATCCTCTTACCTAGTTCAATCTCGTCACCGGCAAGTCTATTTACTCGTTCCGTAATGCATCATCCCATAACTAACTCATTAGTCACATTGCTTGCAAGACATATAGTGATGTGCATTACCGTGACGGCCTAGAGATACCTCTTCCATATTCGGAGTGACAAGCCCTAATCCTGATCTATGCCAACCCAACAAACACCTTCGGAGACACCTGTAGAGCATCTTTATAACCACCCAGTTACGTTGTGACTTTTGATAGCACACAAGGTGTTCCTCCGGTATTGGGGAGTTGCATAATCTCATAGTCAGAGGAATATGTATAAGTCATGAAGAAAGAATAGCAATAAAACTTAACGATCATTATGCTAAGCTAACGGATGGGTCTTGTCCATCACATCATTCTCCTAATGATGCGATCCTATTCATTAAATGACAACACATGTCTATGGTCAGGAAACTTAACCATCTTTGATTAATGAGCTAGTCAAGTAGAGGCATACTAGGGACACTTTGTTTTGTCTATGTATTCACACATGTAATAAGTTTCCGATTAATACAATTCGAGCATCAATAATAAAAATTTATAATGATATAAGTAAATATAAATGACAACTTTATTATTGCCTCTAGGGCATATTTCCTTCAGATTCTCCACTTCACTCTGAAATTCTTTCAACTTTTCAAATGTTTCAGACTTGTGTTTCATTAAGTAGATATACCCATATCTGCTCAAATCATCAGTGAAGGTCAGAAAATAATGATACCCGCCGCGTGCCTCAACGCTCATCGGACCGCATACATCGGTATGTATTATTTCCAATAAGTCATTGGCTCGCTCCATTGTTCCGACGAACGGAGTTTTAGTCATCTTGCCCATGAGGCATGGTTCGCAAGTATCAAATGATTCATAATAAAGTGATTCCAAAATCCCATTTGCATGGAATTTCTTCATGCGCTTTACACAGATATGACCAAAACGGCAGTGCCACAAGTATGTTGCACTATAATTATCAACTTTGCATCTTTTGACATCAATATTATGAATATGTGTATTACTACAATCGAGATCCAATAAACCATTTACATTGGGTGTATGACCCTAGAAGGTGTTATTCATGTAAACAGAACAACAATTATTCTCTGACTTAAATGAAAAATCGTATTGCAATAAATATGATCCAATCATGTTCATGCTCAATGCAAACACCAAATAACATATATTTAGGTTCAACACTAATCCCGAAGGTAGAGGGAGTATGCGATGGTGATCTTATCAACCTTGGAATCACTTCCAACACACATCGTCACCTCACCCTTAACTAGTCTCTGTTCATTTTGCAACTCCAGTTTCGAATTACTAATCTTAGCAACTTAACCGGTATCAAATACCCATGGGCTACTATGAAAACTAGTAAAGCACACATCAATAACATGTATATCAAATATACCTTTGTTCACTTTGCCTTCCTTCTTATCCACCAAGTATTTGGGGCAGTTCGGCTTCTAGTGACCATTCCCTTTGCAGTAGAAGCACTCAGTTTCAGGCTTAGGTCCAGCTTTGGACTTCTTCATGGGAGTGGCAACTTACTTGCCATTCTTATTGAAGTTCCCTTTCTTTCCCTTGCCCTTTTCTTGAAACTAGTGGTCTTGTTAACCATCAACACTTGATGCTCTTTCTTGATTCCTACCTTTGCCGATTTCAGCATCGTGAAGAGCTTTGGAATCATTTTTGTCATCCCTTGCATATTATAGTTCATCACGAAGTTCTAGTAGCTTGGTGATAGTGACTAGAGAACTCTGTCAATCACTATCTTATCTGGAAGATTAACTCCCACTTGATTCAGGCAATTGTAGTACCCAGACATTCTGAGCACATGCTCACTAGCTGAGCTATTCTCCTCCATCGTGTAGGCAAAGAATTTGTCAGAGGTCTCATACCTCTCGACACGGGCATGAGTCTGAAATACCAATTTTAGCTCTTGGAACATCTCATATGCTCCATGGCATTCAAAAATGTTTTGCAGCCCCGATTCTAAGCCATAAAGCATGGCACACTAAACTATGAAGTAGTCATCATATCGAGCTTGCCATACTTTCATAACGTCTGCATTCGCTCCTGCAATAGGTTTGTCACCTAGCGGTGCATCAAGGACATAATTCTTCTGTGCAGCAATGAGGATAATCCTTAGATCACGGACCCAATCTGCATCATTGCTACGATCATCTTTCAACTTAGTTTTCTCTAGGAACATATCAAAAACATAGGGGAGCTACAACGCGAGCTATTAATCTACAACATAATTTGCAAATACTATCAGGACTAAGTTCATGATAAATTAAGTTCAATTGATGAAATTACTTAAGAACTCACACTTAAATAGACACCCCTCGAGTCATCTAAGTGATACGTGATCCAAATAAACTAAACCATGTACGATCATCATGTGAGATGGAGTAGTCATCAATGGTGAAAATCTCTATGTTGATCATATCTACTATATGATTCACGTTTGACCTTTTGGTCTCCAGTGTTCCGAGGCCATGTCTATACATGCCAGGCTCGTCAAGTTTAACCTTAGTATTCCACATGTGCAAATCTGTCTTGCACCCGTTGTATGTGAACATAGAGTCTATCACACCCGATCATCACATGGTGTCTCAACACGACAAACTATTGCAATGGTGCATACTCAGGGAGAACACTTATACCTTGAAATTTAGTTAAGGGATCATCTTATAATGCTACCGCCGTACTAAGCAAAATAAGACGCATAAAAGATAAACATCACATGCAATCAAAATATGTGACATGATATGGCCATCATCATCTTGTGGTTTTGATCTCCATCTCCAAAGCATCATCATGATCTCCATCATCACCGGCTCGACACCTTGATCTCCATCATAGCATCGTGGTTATCTCGCCAACAATTGCTTCTAAAACTATCGCTAATGCATAGTGATAAAGTAAAGCAATTACATGGCGTTTGCATTTAATACAATAAAGAGAAAACCATAAGGATCCTGTCGGTTGTCAGATATCTTACAAAACATGATCATCTCATACAATAACTTTTATCACATCATGTCTGGACCATATGACATCATAACATGCCCTGCAAAAACATTTTAGACATCCTCTACTTTGTTGTTGCATGTTTTACGTGTCTGCTACAAGCTTCTAGTAAGAACCGTTCTTACCTACGCATCAATACCACAACGGTGATTTATCAAGTTTGTTGTTTTAACCTTCAACAAGGACTGGCTGCAGTCAAATTCGATTCAACTAAAGTAGGAGAAACAGACACCAGCCAACCACCTTTATGCAAAACTAGTTGCATGTCTGTCGGTGGAACCGGTCTCATGTGCGTGGACATGTAAGGTTGGTCTAGACCGCTTCATCCCACAATATCGCCGAATCAAAAGAAGACATTGGTGGTAAGCAGTATGACTATCACCGCCCACAACTCTTTGTGTTCTACTCGTGCATATCATCTACGCATATACCTGGCTCAGATGCCACTGTTGGGAAACGTAGCATGCAATTTCAAAAAAAAATCCTACGCTCACGCAAGATCTATCTAGGAGATGCATAGAAACGAGGGGGAAGAGCGTGTCCTCATACCCTCGTAGACCGAAAGCGGAAGCGTTTGGCAATGCGGTTGATGTAGTCGAACTTCTTCTAGTTCCAACCAATTAAGCACCGAACATACGGCACCTCCGAGTTCTACACACGTTCAGCTCAATGACGTCCCTCGCTTTCTTGATCCAGCAACATGTTGAGGAAGTAAATGAGTTTCGTCAGCACGATGGTGTGGTGACGGTGATGGTGAAGTGATCCGCGCAGGGCTTCGACTAAGCACCGTGAAAATATGACAGGGGGTGTAAACTATGGAGGGGGGCGCCGCACATGGCTAACAATTGATGTTGTGTGTTCTAGGCGCCCCCTCCCCACATATATATAGGTGCGAGGGGGAGGGGAGAGGCCAGGAGGCGCCCAACGGCTGGCTGCTGGCCCCATGGGGTTTCCTTGCCCTGCGCCCCCTGCCATATTTGACGGAGGGGGAATGAAAGAGGGGGGAGAGAAGGAAGTGGGAATCCTAATCCACACTTGCCTTTCTCCCTTCCCCTTTCCTTCTCCATCCCTTCCTGACCCATATGTGGGGTGCACCAGCCCCTTGTGGCTGGTGTGTTTCCCCTCTTGGCCCATAAGGCTCATATCTTTTGCCGGGGTTGCCCGGAACCCCTACCGGTGACCCAATATGTACCCGATACCCTCCGGAACACTTCCGGTGTCTGAACACCACCGTCCTATATATCAATATTTACCTCTCGACCATTTTGAGACTCCTCGTCATGTCTGTGATCTCATCCAGGACTCCGAACAACATTCGGTCACCAAATCACATAACTCATATAATACTAAATCGTCATCGAACGTTAAGCATGCGGACCCTACGGGTTTGAGAACTATGTAGACATGACCGAGACACCTCTCCGATAAATAACCAATAGCGGAACCTGGATGCTCATATTGGATCCTACATATTCTATGAAGATTGTCGGTGTCAAAACCGGCGGATCTCGGGTAGTGGGTCCCGAACTGTGCGTCTAGGCCGGATGGTAACAGGAGGTAGGGAACACGATGTTTTACCCAGGTTCGGGCCCTCTTGATGGAGGTAAAACCCTACGTCCTGCTTGATTAATATTGATGATATGGGTAGTACAAGAGTAGATCTACCACGAGATCAAGGAGGCTAAACCCTAGAAGCTAGCCTATGGTATGATTGTTGTATATGGAGTTGATTGCCTACGGACTACAACCCTCCGGTTTATATAGACATCGGATAGGGTTAGGGTTACATAAAGTCGGTTACAATGGTAGGAGATCTTGAATATCCGCATGGCCAAGCTTGCCTTCCACGCCAAGGAAAGTCCCATCCGGACATGGGACGAAGTCTTCAATTTTGTATCTTCATAGTCCAGGAGTCCGGCTGAAGGTATAGTCCGGCTACCCGAACACCCCCTAATCCAGGACTCCCTCAGTAGCCCCTGAACCAGGCTTCAATGACGACGAGTCCGGCGCGCAAATTGTCTTCGGCATTGCAAGGCGGGTTCCTCCTCCAAGTCCTTCATAGAAGATTGTAAACACCAATAGTAGTGTCCGGCTCTGCAAAATAAGCTTCCACATATTGCCATAGAGAGAATAATATTAACACAAATCAAATCTGCTGACGTATTCCGCAGTGCGCCATCACACTACTGCCAAGTCCTTCACTCGAATCGTTTTCACTCTTCCACCTCAGCGTGTTTTGCGAGGCGGTTTCCTTGGCACGTCTTGTCAAAGCAGAGATCGTGTGCCCCCCTTTTACGGGATTCTCATCAATACGGACATGGGTAACCCAATCGTGCCCGTTAGCGTGTTTTCTCGATTAAAGGCGAGTCCCAAACGGTTACGAGGAGGGCTCCTGGTGTTCAACCTCTTATAAAGGGACCAGGGCCTTACTCCTTTTCTCCAATCCCAAAACAAGTTCGCCCGTCGCCTCAAGTTCCAACACCCTAGGCTTCAGATTCCGGGCGCCTCAGACCTTCGACAATGTCCGGTTCCGACCTTCAAGGCCGATGGATGCCCTCCTCCGTCACGGAGGAGGACGTGCTAAAGTTGAGAGAGGCTAAGTTCTTGACCGCTGAAATTTCGCATACGTTGCCTGCTCAAAGGCAGGCTATTCCCAGTCCCCAGCCCGGTGAGAGCGTAGTGTTCATGTATCACTTCCTTCGGGGGTTAGGCTTCCCGATGGATCCCTTCGTGAGGGGGCTGCTGTTTTATTACGGGCTGGAATTTCATGACTTAGCTCCGGAGTCCATCCTCCACATTTCCTCATTCATCATTGTGTGCGAAGCGTTCCTCCATGTTACTCCTCACTTCGGATTATGGCTCAAGACTTTTGGTGGAGCCAAAGATGATCGAGGGACGGCACGCAGAGTGCGGAGGCGCTGTCATAAGTAAGAATGCTGATGCTCCATGGCCCGAGGGATCCTTTCAAGAGGAGCTCGGCTTGTGGCAATGAGAATGGTTCTATATCACCGCTCCCAGGAGCGCCAAGTGGGCGGCGCCTCCTGCATTTCGCTCGGGTCCCCCATCACGGCTAGCGTCATGGGTCAACAAAGGATTAGATTGGGGGTTATCCAAAGATGTGCCCTTGTTGCAGGGACGCATCAGGGATCTCTTAGAAAGAGACCTCAACCTGGTCAAGGTGACGCAGGTCATGCTGATTCGCCGAACACTGCCCGGAAAATGTCGCTCCCTTCATCTGTGGGAGTTTAATCCGGAGGGACCATGAGCTCTCCATCATTTTATGGGTGCAACGCCCGTGGAGATGTATAAACTATTCTTCGGATCACAAATGATGTGTCTGGATTTGACCGAGGACGCAGACCTAAGCTGCAATCGCCCGGATACCGAAGTAAGTAACCTTGTGCCCGGACCTACTATCCATATAATCGTCATAAACTTGCCCCTAAAAGAGCTGTCCTTTTAAACAGGAGTGCATAGCGAAGGCAAAGCTGATCAGGTGTCCGGCTCCCCTTCCCGAAACCAGGCCGGATCCCGTGCTTGTCAGGATGTTGAAGATAATGCCTTTGGAGGGAAGTAAGGGGAAGGACAAGGGAACTATGGCCTCCTCAAAGGAGGCTGCTCCGAAGGGAGGAACCGACAATTCCTCTCCCAAGGGGAAGAAGAGGGCCGCCTCTGACGACCTGGAGACCATGGCCCTGAAGCGGGGGAGAAAATCCTCGTCAGAGGGTCCGACGCCGGGAGTTCCTCGGCCGAACTACGCCCTCAAAGGGATCAGCCCTCCAGCGAGCCGTAAGTAGAGAGAGGTTTTCCTTTTGAGGGATGAAAGAAATCCTTGATTTATATCTGAGAAGATTAACCGAAAATTTTCCTTGTAGCTCGGACCTCAGCCCTTCTCAGCAGAGCTCGTCTTCAGGGGATCTTCTTCCGGAGATGATGGAGAGCGGGACGCCTCCCCCTACCGTACCGCCTAGCGAGGCGGGCGACCCTGAGGTGTCGTCGCGGAGGGTTTCTCTGAATCCGGCAGGGGCGGAAGATAGCTATGTGGCCCCCCAAGGCTCTCCGCGTCCGACCTTCGAAAGAGGCCATAGGACAAGTCCGGCACCATCTGGTGCTCGGCCGGAGGAGCTAAAGATTCTACTGGGGCGAGCTTCTATCTCAAAGGAGCACCGTGCATTGATGGGCACGGTGATTGAAAGGATTTCATCCGCAGAAAGCGAATTGCATGAGGTCATCAAAAGTTTACTGACGGGTTTTGAGGTACGTTAGATAGTGTACACTTTTGTCAGTTGCGCATAAGTAAGATGCGCCCTGTGTAGATAGTAGCCCCTGAGTATACCTGGCCAAACCTCGGGCCGGGCCGGGCTTCGGGCCGGGCCTAGCCAAGCCCGACACAAAAAACCCAGGCCCGGGCCCGGCCCGGCCCGGCCATCGGGCCTGTGTTTCTGGGCCCGAGCCCGGCCCGAAAACCTAAAAGCCCGTCGGGCTTCGGGCCGGCCCGGCCCGACCTTCAGTAAACTACAAAAATGACGGGCCCGGGCCCGGCCCGGCCCGGCCTTCGGGCTCAAAAACTAGGCCCGAGCCCGGCCCGGGGGTAGCGTCGGCCGGGCCGGGCCGGGCCGGCCGGGCCGGGCTTCCCATGGCCAGGACTACCCCTGAGACTCTGCGCGTTGTCAAGAAATGATGGCACACAGAGGATCATAATCCCAGGTCTAAGATGTCGCCTTTGAATGTAGGTGGCGAGGTGTCCGGAATCTAGCCGAACTGATGATGTGGCCGAACTAAAGCGGCAACTGGATGTGGCAGGTGCCGACATCGCGCTTGTCAACAAGCGGCTTGATGAGGCTCAAGGTATGTAATTCTTCGGGCGGCATCAGGTAAGAGGAGCTTTATGCCAGTGTCTTACAATGTGTGTGCTTGACGCAGATGGTATGGCCGTCGTGGAGAATCTTAGGGCAGAACTTGCCCGAGCTAAGGAGCAAGCCAGAAAAAGCGATGCGGCTGCCGAGAAGGCCCTTGAAGAGCTGAGAGCCAAACAGGCTGCTCACTGCCGAAGCAAAGAAGAGATGGACGAGATGGCCGAGAAGTTAAAGAGCGCTACATACCGTTGCAAACTTCTTGAGAAAGAAGACCAGGCGAGACAGACGGACTTAGAGAAGGCCGTTGCCGATGCCAAGGACGCTCGCTCTGCGACGAGAGCTACGAAGGAGGAGCTGCGTCAGGCCAAACAGATTGCGACTGGAAAGCCTCTATGCTGCGAAGGAAATTTTGTGATCCGAAGTTTGCTCCGTTGGACCGGATGTGGAGTGTGGAGGATACCTATCTGGACTTGGCAGTGAGTGCTGTTGATGCGACCGAACACTTTCGAGATCAGAAAGATCGTGAAGTGGAAAAGCTTTTCTGGTCGCAGTTTCACAATCCAGAGCGTCCACTGGCAGTGGATGATCGTTTGGCTCAATGGGCCGAACTAAATAGGTTGTCTGGACTCGCTATGAAGTACGTCATGGGTCACCTGTGGCCGGGGAGATCGGAGCCGAAGAGTTATTTCAGCTTGGTGCAGCAATTCCTTGATGCGGTGCCGCGTATAAATGCAATGAAGAGGCCAGCATGCATAGAGGGCGCTAGGATGGCTCTTGCCCATGTTAAGACATACTAGGCAGAGATGGAGACCACCGTTGTTGCGTCCCGAGATTCGGACAAAAGCCGAGTACCCTCCAAGCACTATTTTTCAGGAAGTTCTTGAAGGCGCTCGTGTAATAGAGACGCAGTGCCCGAAAGATGCTATGTTATGATAGCATATGTAATTATAAAGTAATATTTTGATAAACTGTAGTGGCCTTTTTTATACTTGTGCCTCCAAGTATTGGGAACACCTCCTATGCGGCCATTTTAAGATATATATATATATATATATATATATATATATAGAGAGAGAGAGAGAGAATCTGAAAGATGGCAGTCGTTGGCTTCAGCGCCCACGCACATAGTGCGGGGTGCTCACAGAAGACGCATTTTCACACTTAACCCAACGTCTTGGTCCTACAAAGGAGGTGATAGCGCAGCGGGCCAGGCAACCGGACTATAATGCTTTAAAACTTTCACTTAGCCATAGGAGTTTGACAATGAAACTCTTTAGGTAGCTCCTTGGTGGCAACTGCGCTTGTTCGAATTCGGGGCGCGTATGTGCCTGACCGGGAAGCGGCCCTTCGTTAAAGCGGAGGAATCCGATAGATTCCGATAGGTCATCGAGTGGCTGACCAGTCTCACGCTACATCATGACAGTCAGTTTTCGGCTTTCTCTACTGAGGTGCTCGCCCGGCCGAACCGGGGGCACAATCGCATTAGTTCTCCTGGTGCTACCTTAGCCGATAGAGCGGAACGTAAGGTAGCCGAACTCAGGAGCCGAGCAACCCAACATTTGACCAAAGACATGATTCGGAGCTGATGCATATAATGCCAAAACTCGCGACGCCGAACACTCCCTAAGGTGTTCGGTCTTTATGAGTGCGGGCGAAACAACACTCTTTATTAAAAAAGCCCCTAGTGTCCAGGTACGTGCAAAAATTTCTGACGTGGCCACATGCCAAGACGCCAGCCTCCTCCTTGGTTATATCAGAAAAAAACCAGGGGATGTGTAGCAACAAGAGACAGTAAAAAAGGTTTACGCAGGGTCTTAATCTAAAAAGAATCCTTTAGGACGGGTCCCTACTGCACGTCTGCGCCTGTGTCTCCGTTGTGCCGTATCCTGGACGGGCGCCGCACGACGTTCATCTGTAAAAGAGAGGAACTGAGTTGAAAACGGGTCGTGCCGAACAAAAGTTTAAAATAAACAAAGTGTAAAGTAAAATATATAAAATTGAGCTTTATTGTCTCTTATTGTATATGCATGGAGCCCCTAGTGCGGGGGTATATGGCCACTAAGCCTGCATCAATGATGATTTTGTACCGAACTCGTCTATCCGCGTTCGTGGTCTTTAATGACCTATTTCGAAGTTTTTTGGCCGGTGAGGCCATTTTACTGTGGGGCTGTCAAAGCGGCCGCACAGTCCCCCGCTTGGGGAGGCGCACTTTAGTGCTTCCCCTTCAAAGAGATGATGCCTCGTGGACCGGGCATCTTAAGCGTGAGAGATGCATAATGCGGTATTGCGTTAAAGCGGGCGAAAGCTTCGCGTCCCAGTAGTGCTTGATAGCGACTTGAGAACGGGACGATATGGAAGGTCAGCTTTTCGCGGCGGAAGTTATCGGCAGAGCCGAATATAACTTCGAGCCGGAGAAAACCCATACAATGGGTGTCCGGACCAGGTGTTACCCCTTGAAAGGAGGTTTTGCTGCGGCGGATTCTTGCTGGGTTTATCCCCATGTGCTGGATTGTATCCTGATATATCAGGTTTAGTCCGCTGCCGCCGTCCATAAGGACATTTGAAAACTGGAGTCCGCCAATTATTGGATCGAGTATCAAGGCAGTCCAGCCTACATTCTTGATATTCCTAGAATAATCTAGCTGATCGAAGATGATCGGTTTTGACAACCAGTGGCAGGACCCTTTGGGGATGGGCCGTGTGGTGCGTACCTTTACGGGCGCTGCATGTTTTGTTATGTGAAGTGAGTTCACTGTTTTTACTTCTTGTGGGAAGTTCTTTTGTTTCCTGGTGCTCTGCTTTTGGGGTTCGTCCTCATCTTCGCTTGGTGTGTCGAGCCCCTTGTGTTCGGCATTGAGTCTGCCGGATTGTTTGAAAACCAACAGTCTCTGTGGGTATGGTTAGCAGGCTTCCCGGGAGTACTGTGTATTTGACATATCCTGTCCAGGATTTTATTTAGGTTGGATGGATTGTCCCTGCTATCCTGGGGGGCGATTTTTCCTGATTTTTTCGTGAGCCTTTGAATCCGGCATTGACTGCCGTGCTCTTCGGACTTTTGTCCTTAGTCCGGCGACGGTCGTTGTTGCGTAGCAGTTTTCCGTTTCCATCCCTAGTTTCAGATGTACTTGGGTCGCTGGGGCTGCACCTTGCCAACCAGCTGTCCTCCCCTGCACAGAAGCGGATCATGAGGCTTGTTAGTGCAGCCACTGTTCTTGGCTTTTCTTGGCCGAGGTGTCTGGCGAGCCATTCGTCTCGGACGTTATGCCTGAAAGCTGCTAAGGCTTGGGCGTCCGGACAGTTGACTATCTGATTCTTCTTAGTGAGGAATCTATTCCAGAACTGTCGAGCTGATTCTCCGGGTTGTTGAGTTATGTGACTAAGATCGTATGCATCTGGAGGGCGGACATAGGTCCCTTGAAAGTTTGCTCGGAAAGCATCCTCGAGCTCATCCCAGCTTCCAATTGTGTTTTCGGGAAGGCTTTTAAGCCAATGCCGGGCTGGCCCTTTAAGCTTAAGGGGTAGATATTTTATGGCGTGGAGATCATCTCCTCTAGCCATGTGTATGTGGAGGATATAATCCTCGATCCAGACTCCAGGGTCTGTTGTTCCATCATATGCCTCTATGTTTACGGGTTTGAATCCCTCTGGGAATTCATAGTCCAGGACCTCATCGGTGAAACATAGGGGGTGTGCGGCGCCCCTGTATTTGGGTGTGCCGGATTCTGATGATGGCTTCATAGCGTTGCTTACGAGAGCTTGCTTTCTTGGCCCATAAATGGACCTGACTGGGCCATGATGCGAATCCTTAAGTGGGTCGCATGCCGATTTAGGTGCGGCGCCGCTTGCCGCTTTATGGGGTCGTCTATCCGACCGTGTGGCTTTTTCATTTTTTGAATGCGAGGGCTCTAGGGCCTCTTCGTCGAATTCAGGCAGTAGCTTTCTTTTCGGATAGCTTTTAGTGCGGCGACTGTCGCCGTACTTATCTGTGGTATTGATTACTTTGCTCCATCTAATCCGGAGTGCGTCTTCCGCTGTTTTTAGCTTCCGCTTCTGCTTCTTTAGGCTGCGTGCAGTTGCAACGAGCCTCTCGTGGAGATTCTTCTGCTCCATAGGTTTATTCGGCGTGAGGTCGTCCGGAATGCCGTTTTCGCCGGAGGAGGGATGTTCGGTTTCTCTATCCGTGTTGCCCTGTTCGGACGGTTGCTCTAAGGCCTGCTCGTCGTCTACCGGCTCGTCCTGCTCTATGGCTGGGTTTTTGTTGAGGCAGGGCTTGGGTCGGCGTTTACGCCGACGCTTTGACTGCTTTTCGGGGGGTCGATCTCCCGTCCCATCCCCTTTTTCCTCGTTGTCGCTTCCTTTAGGGGTATCCACCATGTACACATCGTGAGATGAGGTGGCTGTCCAATGCCCTATGGGCGTTGGTTCGTCGGTATCTCCTGCATCATCATCCATGCTGTCGATGTCTCCGGAGTCGAGGTTGAGCACGTCATTCAAATTGTCGACAGTGGCTACCAAGTGGGTGGTGGGTGGGCTTTGAATTTCTTCATCGTCCGTATCCCATCCTCGCTGACCGTAGTTCGGCCAGGGCTCTCCTGATAAGGAGAGAGTCTTGAGAGAGTTCAGGATATCGCCACAAGGCGAGTGCTGAAAGATGTCTGCGGCGGTGAACTCCATTATCGGCGCCCAATCGGATTCGATTGGCAGGGGCGCGGGGGGTTCGGAGTCCGGGGAGGAGTCCGGATCCTCGGAGTCACGGGTCGTGCAGAGTGCGGGGCTAGCGTTCGGCTCGATCGCTTTCGGGATCGCAGCCCCCGAGGTGACGTCCAACCGCTCATCCTCGATTGGCGCAATAGGCTTCGAGTTAGGGGTTGGAACCGATGCGTGTGCGGCCTCCAGGACACTGTCCGGAGGCAGAGCTAGATCATGCCCCTCGAGATAGTGCGGCGCGCTTGGCCGTGGCTCGAACCTGTCGAAGATCAAGTCTCCGCGGATGTCAGCCGTGTAGTTTAAGCTTCCAAACCTGACTTGATGGCCAGGGGCGTAGCTTTCGATCTGCTCCAAGTGGCCGAGTGAATCGGCCCACAGAGCGAAGCCGCCGAAGACGAAGATCTGTTCGGGGAGAAAAGTCTCACCTTGGACCGTATCGTTGTTGATGATCAAAGGAGCCATCGGGCCTAAAGGCGATGACACAGAGGAACTCTCAATGAAAGCACCAATGCCGGTGTCAAAACCGGCGGATCTCGGGTAGTGGGTCCCGAACTATGCGTCTAGGCGGATGGTAACAGGAGGCAGGGAACATGATGTTTCACCCAGGTTCGGGCCCTCTTGATGGAGGTAAAACCCTATGTCCTGCTTGATTAATATTGATGATATGGGTAGTACAAGAGTAGATCTACCACGAGATCAAGGAGGCTAAACCCTAGAAGCTAGCCTATGGTATGATTGTTGTATATGGAGTTGATTGCCTACGGACTACAACCCTCCGGTTTATATAGACACCGGATAGGGTTAGGGTTACATAAAGTTGGTTACAATGGTAGGAGATCTTGAATATCCGCATGGCCAAGCTTGCCTTCCACGCCAAGGAAAGTCCCATCCGGACACGGGACGAAGTCTTCAATCCTGTATCTTCATAGTCCAGGAGTCCAACTGAAGGTATAGTCCGGCTACCCGAACACCCCCTAATCCAGGACTCCCTCAAAGATCTTTATCGGTCGAACCATTATGACAACATACGTTATTCCCTTTGTCCAACGGTATGTTACTTGCCCGAGACTCAATCATCGGTATCTTCATACCTAGTTCAATCTCGTTACCAGCAAGTCTCTTTACTCATTCCGTAATACATCATCCTGCAACTAACTCATTAGTCACTTTGCTTGCAAGGATTCTTATGATGTGCATTACCGAGAGGGCCCAGAGATACCTCTCCAATACTCGGAGTGACAAATCCTAATCTTGATCTATGCTAACCCAACAAACACCTTCGGAGATACCTGTAGAGCATCTTTATAATCACCCAGTTATGTTGTGACGTTTGATAGCACACAAGGTATTCCTCCGGTATCCGAGAGTTGCATAATCTCATAGTCGAAGGAATATGTAGTTGACATGAAGAAAGCAATAGCAATAAAACTAAACTATCAATATGCAAAGCTAACGGATGGGTCTTGTCCATCACATCATTCTCCTAATGAGGTGATCCCGTTATCAAATGACAAATCATGTCCATGGTTAGGAAACATAAAACATATTTGATCAACGAGCTAGTCAAGTAGAGGCTCACTAGGGACACAATGTTTGTCTACGTATTCACACACATGTATTTATGTTTCCGATCAATACAATTCCAGCATGAATAATAAAAATTTACCACGAATAAGGAAATATAAGTAACAACTTTATTATTGCCTCTAGGGCATATTTCCTTCATTGCCATGAGCCGTTCCCATGAAAAAACTTACATGGGCTTACCAGGCACATGCAGCCACTATTTCCCTTCTGGCCAACCTACATGAACTTTTTTCATCTAGAAGAGAATTGATCATTTAACGATGAAAATTAGAAAAAAAAACATCAACACACATCATCCTTTAAACTGTAACGAACGAGTCAACGACAGTATTACCCAAACGACTAAAGTCGACACCCCACAACACAATCCAAAGCCGCCGCTCCGGCATACAACACAAACCGGCCTTGAGACCACATATAGTCCTAGTTGACAACTCTATCACACAAGAGACTAGGGCTAATGATGTTCTAGAAGTGCAAAGGTGTAGTAGAGCACAATTCACGAAAATACTATAACATGTTTATAGGCCAAACCAGATGTCGGGACCCCGATCCTAAGTCACACCGATCTAGCATGTAACACATCATATCACTTTGCGGCCCCACACAATGTATTCCCATGGCTGCAGCCTTACCTTAGCCGGGACCATTTGCGCCTTTTGGCTCACGTATTTGATTGTGTTGCTAGCATCCATATGACAGAGAACCCGGGTCGACATGGTTAGTTGTGAACCAAGGTGACATAGTCATATAGGGACATGCATACGTAACCCAGCAATGAACGTGTTGGCCATCAACGTATGAACCCAAGTCATAGCAAGCTACAAGGACTTAAAGGAACAATGCGTGGCATTTCCCCGAAGGGACAGACACATGATCAAAGAAGGATACATGCCGGCCAATCCTAGTGTTCCGGAGTAGTAGCGAACTACTGTGGCTCAGTTGAAGCACTAGGGAGCAGTTCCCCTTAAGAAAGGATACCAAAGGAAAACAACAAAGTGTTGAACCCCACACATAGCAATACACGTTGCACGTACGCATAACATGCAAGTATGTGGTATACAACATAACTCAACAACTCATATAGATAAAGGCCCAGAAGAGCCAATGTAATACTCCCTCTGTTCCATAATGTAGCGCCTATAGATTTTTGTAAAAGTCAAACATTACAAACTTTGACCGTATTTATAGAGAAAAGTAGGTACATCTAGAATACCAAATGCACATCATTGGATACATCATGAGTTATATTTTCAGAATGTACATGTTTTGTATTATAGATGTAGACTGCTTTCTCTATACACTTGGTCAAAGTTGGTAAAGTTTGACTTCCACAAAAATCTATAGGCAATACATTGTGGAATGGAGGGAGTAATATATTACAAACAGGGGTCACATGACCCATCTTACAAACCATACAAGCAACAGAAGCACAACATGTTTGAGTACAGATAACTATAAATGAAAAAGGCTGAGAAGCCTGACTATCTACAAGACCCTCCCAAGGGTACAAGATCGTAGCTGAGGTATCAAGCTACTCGTCGAAGCCCATGTGGAACTATGATACGTCTCCAATGTATCTGTAATTTATGATTGTTCCATGCTATTATATTATCTGTTTTGGATGTTTTATATGCATTTATGCTATTTTATATTATTTTTGGGACTAACCTATTAACCTAGAGCCCAGTGCCAGTTCCTGTGTTTTCCTTGTTTTAGAGTTTCGCAGAAAAGGAATATCAAATGGAGTCCAAACGGAATGAAACTATCGCGATGATTTTTCTTGGACCAGAAGACATCTAGAGGAGTTGGAGTGCACAACAGGAAAGCCACGAGGCGGCCACAAGGACGGAGGGCGCGCCCCCACCCTTGTGGGCCCCTCGTGACTCCAACGACATATTTCTTCTACCTACATATTCTCAAATATTCCAAAACAAATCAGTAGAGCCATGAAAACACTTTTCCACTACCGCAGCCTTCTGTACCCATGAGATCCCATCTAGGAGCCTTTTCTGGCATCCCGCTGGAGGGGGATTCGATCATGGAGGGCTTTTACATCAACACCATTGCCTCTCCGATGAAGCGTGAGTAGTTTACCTCAGACCTACGGGTCCATAGCTAGTAGCTAGATGCCTTCTTATCTCTCTTTGATTCTCAATACCATGTTCTCCTCGATGTTCTTGGAGATCTATTCAATGTAATACTCTTTTTGCGGTCTGTTTGCCAAGATCTGATGAATTGTGGATTTATGATCAGCTTATCTATGAATATTATTTGAATCTCCTCTTAATTCTTATATGCATGCTTTGATATCTTTGCAAGTCTCTTTAAACTATAGATATGGTTTGGCCAACGAGATTGGTTTTTCTTGTAATGGGAGAAGTGCTTAGCTTTGGGTTCAATCTTGCGGTGCTCGATCCCCGTGACAGAAGGGAACCGACACGTATTGTATTGTTGCCATCGAGGATAACATGATGGGGTTTTCATAATATTTCTTGAGTTTATCCCGCTACATCATGTCATCTTACTTAATGCGTTACTCTGTTCTTATGAACTTAATACTCTAGATGGAGGCGGGAGTCAGTGTCAATTTGTTGAGTAATAGTAGTAGATGCAGGCAGGAGTCTGATACGTCTCCAATGTATCTATACTTTTTGTTTGTTCCATGATGTTATATTATCAATCTTGGATATTTTATCATCATTTTATAGTCATTTTACATCATTTTTTGGTGCTAACCTATTGACATAGTGCCAAGTGCCAGTTGCTATTTTTCCATGTTTTTTACATCGCAGAAAATCAACATCAAACAGAGTCCAAATGCCACAAAACTTTATGGAAATTTTTATGGGCCAAAAGGAACACAACGGGCCCTGGTTGCGCCTGGGGGGGTGCCCTAAGGGGGGCACAACCCACCAGGGCGCGCCCTGGTGGGTTGTGCCCACCTTGGGTGCCCCCCGAACCGCTTCTTTGCTCTATAAATACCCAAATATTCCCAAAAACCTAGGGGAGTCGACGAAATATTCATCCAGCCACCGCAGAGTCCAGAACCACCAGATCCAATCTAGACACCATTTTGGATGGGGTTCACCACCTCCATTGGTGCCTCTCCGATGATGCGTGAGTAGTTCTTTGTAGACCTTCGTGTCTGTAGTCAGTAGCTAGATGGCTTCATCTCCCTCTCTTGATTCTCAATACAATGGTCTCTTGGAGATCCATATGATGTAACTCTTTTGCGGTGTGTTTTGTTGGGATCGATGAACTTTGAGTTTATGATCAGATCTATCTTTTTATATCCATGAAAGTATTTGAGTTTATTTGATCTCTTTTATGCATGATTGCTTATAGCCTCGTATTTATTCTCTGATATTTGGGTTTTGTTTGACCAACTTTATCTATTTATCTTGCAATGGGAAGAGGTGCTTTATAGTGGGTTCGATCTTACGATGCTTGATCCCAGTGACAGAAGGGGAACCGACACGTATGTATTGTTGCTACTAAGGATAAAACAACGGGGTCTATCTCTACATAGATAGATCTTGTCTACATCATGTCATCATTCTTATTGCATTATTACGTTCCTCCATGAACTTAATACACTAGATGCATGCTGGATAGCGGTCGATGTGTGGCGTAGTAGTAGTAGATGCAGGCTGGAGTCGGTCTACTAATCTTGGACATGATGCCTATATAATGATCATTGCCTGGATATCGTCATGAGTATTTTAAGTTCTATCATTTTCCCAACAGTAATTTGTTCACCCACCATTTGCTATTTTTCTCGAGAGAAGCCACTAGTGAAACCAACAGCCCCGAGTCTCTTTCTCATATTATTTCCCTTTGTGATCTACTTTTATTTGCTTTTAGTTTCAGATCTATTAATCCAAAAACCCCAAAATACCTTGCTGCACTTTATTTTATTTGCGATCTATTTATTAAATCTATTACAACTTTTTCCTGTCACACACCAATTTCTAGCACTGTTGCCCGAAAGGGGTTGACAACCCCTTTAACACGTCGGGTTGCGATGATTTGTTATCTGTGTGCAGGGGTTGTTTACATTGTGTTGCTTGGTTCTCCTACTAGTTCGATAACCTTGGTTTCATATCTGAGGGAAATACCTATCGCCGCTGTGCTGAATCATCCCTTCCTCTTTGGGGAAATACCGACATAGCTTCAAGCGACATCAAAAGGAACTTCTGGCGCCGTTGCCGGGGAGGATCTTCAACATATACCAGCTTCCTAATCACAAATCTCATCTCCTCACAATTTACATTATTTGCCATTTGCGTCTCGTTTTTCCCCCCACTTTACAAAAAATTGCCATTTTATTTGCACCTCTTTTTCGTTCGCCATTTTCTCGTCACATCTATCCTTTGCTTGAAATCATGTGTGATTTCGGTATGACACCAACAGATGATGGCCTAACTCCTAAAATTGGACGTACGGGCAATCTGGATGCTAAAACTTTAATCTAGGGGCAAGGTAATGTTATGGGAAAAGAACGTATGCAAGAATTTTTCAATGGTGTTGGGAAGCTAAGTCTTGATGATGCTCCTATACTTAAAACTACTAGATCTTATGCGGATGCTATTTTAGCACTAGTTCTGAAACTTGAAAGTAAATTTATTCGTACCCATCCCACTTCGCAAAGATTGTTTTTTGAGCTTCCATTTATAAAGAATCCTAGGGCTAAAAAGTTGGCCACTCTCGTTCTTATGAATGAGTTTGACTACATAATACGGGAAGCTAGGGAAATCTTGGATTTTTATGGTATGAATCATGAAAAACCTGTGATAGATGAAATTCTTTACAATAGTGATTATTCTTTAAGACATTTGCTCGGGGATAATAAAATCTTTGATGAGAATCTCAAAAAGGAAGTCCCCGTTCTAGATATAATCCACCAAGTTTTCAATAATGTTAATCAACATTACTCTTTGATTGTTGCGGGGAATCAAATAGGTTATGATGAACATCAACTTAGGAATGCTAAGGTTTCTATGGATAATATGTTATATGTTGTGTTTACAAAACCCCATGATGAAAACACCTCTAAGAAGGTGAAGAAGAAGGATGACAAAACTTAGATCCTTGCTTTATGCCTAGCAAAGGGCGTAAAACTATAGCGCTTGTTGGGAGGCAACCCAATGAATACAATTATTTTTGATTTTTGCTTCATATTTTTGAGTGTTAGCAAAATTATGCTACTGTTATGATTGTGTTTTTGTGTTTTAATTAGTGTTTGTGCCAAGTAAAGCCTTTAGGATCTTCTTGGGTGATAGTTGTTTGATCTTGCTGAAAAAACAGAAACTTTTGCACTCACGAGATAAACTACCCATTCCACTTGCAGTAGAATAATGTACAAATTTCTCAGGTTGTCCTAATTTTTCAGAATTTTTGGAGTTACAGAAGTATTCGAAATAGTCAGAATGGTACAGACTATTCTTTTTGACAGATTCTGTTTTCTTTCTGTTGTGTGCTTATTATGATGGCTCTATGGTTTTCTTTGAGGAGTTTTTTCCATAGAAAAGTTGGAATACAGTAGATATAATGCAAGAACAAAATATGAATTGGTTTGATACATCACTTATAGTAGTGATTTATTATTCTTATACTAACGGATCTCACGAAGGTTTTGTTGAAATTTGTGTGATTGAAGTTTTCAAGTTTTGGGTTATCTTATGATGGATGGAGGAATAAGGAGTAGAAGAGCCTAAGCTTGTGGGTTCCCCGGCATCCCAATCTATTATCCAAAAATGAGCAACCAACTAAGCTTGGGGATGCCCCCGAGTGGCATCCCCTCTTTCTTCTAACGACCATCGGTATTTTACTCGAAGCTATATTTTTATTCGTCACATAATATGTGTTTTGCTTGGAGCGTCTTGTATGATATGAGTATCTGCTTGTTTTATTTTGTGTTTTAAGTCTTGATCCCTTGCTGGACACACCTATTTGAGAGAGCCAAAATTATGTCATGACTTGTTAGAATTGCTCTCTTTGCTTCACTTAAATTTTTTATGAGCTATAGACTTGCTCTAGTGCTTCACTTATATCTTTTTGAGCATGGAGTGCATAGTATTTTTGAATAATTGCTCTCTTGCTTCACTTAGATTTATTTGAGAGTTTGTAAAATTTTCAAGAAATTATTCTTTCTTCACTTAAATTAATTTGAGAGAAAGAAATATTATGCTCATGATCTGCATTTATATTTGTTTGAGCTTATGAAAAGCAACACATGAAAATTAGTCCCAAAGTGATAGATATCCAAGAAGGATAAAATAAAAACTGTCATGAAGATCATTGGACAAAATAAACTTGATTCTCAGTAATAGTTTTGAGATATGATGATGTGATATGTGAGTCATCTTGATGAGTAATTATGCTGTAGTAAGAATATTGGTGTTAAGGTTTGTGATTCCCTATGCAAGCACGAAAGTCAATAGTCATGCAATGAAATTATATCCTACTTATGGTGCATTATTTGGTGTTAGTTATGCTTAATGCTCGCTTATGAGATTATTCATTTCTTGGTTGGTCGCTTCTCAATCTTTTGCTAGCCTTCAATTTGCACTAAGTATGATCACTACTTGTGCATCCAAAAACCTTCAAACCAGTTTTGCCACATGAGTCCACTATATCTACCTATATGCGGTATTCTTTTGCCATTCTAAGAAAATTTGCATGTGCCATCTCTAATTTTCAAAAATAAACTTCTCTTTTGTGTGTTTTTTTCGCTCGCGGAGCGGTGAGGGGTGGCTAATATTTTCCATGCTAGATGTGTTGTTCTCAAGATGAGTGTTTATTCACTTGTCGTTGCACGAGAGTAAGGCAAAGGTATTAGGGATGCCAGTCCCGAAATGAAAAAATGAATTTACTTTATGTTGTCAAATAATAAATTCCTTGGAAAGTATTGGTATGGAGGGCAACCGTGGATACGGCTAGCCATGGAAAGTGAAAGTATGGTGGAAAAGGAAGAAACTTTATTTTTTGTTTGGGAACCTCCTATGATATATCTAAGAATGGAAAGTATTGGGAACTCTAAGTTGTTTTCGTTGGTGGGATGGATACACCGCCCAAAAAAAAATTATCTCTAAGTTTCTCACTTTGAGCTCTAGCACCTCTACAAATCCCTACTTCCCTCTAGGAAGGGCCTTTCTTTTACTTTATGCATTTTTATTTTGAATTTGAGTCTCCATCTTCTCTTATAAAAGCACCAACTAGGAGGCAATATGATCATACTTGAGTACTGAATGTAGCTAATATGCGGGTGTGTTTCATGAATGGATCAATGGTTGAGCATGATGGGCTACCGATAGATTATTTTAGCTGATATTTTGAAAGACATGGTTGCTTGTTGATATGCTTGAGTATTTAAATTGTCATGTCAAAACTAGACTATTGCTTTGAACAATATAAAAGTCCAAATGTCCATGCTATAAAGAAAGAAATATGTTATGACATGTTAGGCAGCATTCCACATCAAAAGTTCTGTTTTTATCACTTCCGTACTCGAGGATGAGTAGGAGTTAAGCTTGGGGATGCTGATACGTCTCCAACGTATCCATAATTTTTTATTGTTCCATGCTGTTATATTATCAATCTTGGATGTTTTATAATCATTTTATAGTCATTTTATATCATTTTTGGTACTAATCTATTGCCATAGTGCCAAGTGTCGGTTGATGTTTTCCCATGTTTTTACATCGCAGAAAATCAATATCAAACGAAGTACAAATGACACGAAACTTTACAAAGAATTTTGATGGGCCAAAAGGAACACAACAGGCCCTGGCGGCGCCTGGGGGTGCCCCGAGGGGGCACAACCCACCAGGGCGCACCAGGAGGCCCAATCGCGCCCTGGTGGGTTGTGCCCACCTCAGGTGCCCCCCCGGACCGCCTCTTTGCTCTATAAATACCCAAATATTCCCAAAACCTTAGGGGAGTCGACGAAATATTCATCCAGCCGCCGTAGTGTCCAGAACCACTAGATCCAATCTAGACACCATCTCGGATGGGGTTCACCACCTCCATTGGTGCCTCTCCGATGATGGATGAGTAGTTCTTTGTAGACCTTCGTGTCCGTAGTTAGTAGCTAGATGGCTTCATCTCTCTCTCTCTCTCTCTCTCTTGATTCTCAATACAACGGTCTCTTGGAGATCCATATGATGTAACTCTTTTGCGGTGTGTTTGTTGGGATCGATGAACTTTGAGTTTATGATCAGATCTATTGTTTTATATCGATGAAAGTATTTGAGTTTCTTTGATCTCTTTTATGCATAATTGCTTATAGCCTCGTATTTCTCCGTTTATCTTGCAATGGGAAGAGGTGCTTTGTAGTGGGTTTGATCTTACGGTGCTTGATCCCCGTGATAGAAGGGGAACCGACACGTATGTATCGTTGCTACTAAGGATAAAATGATGGGGTCTATCTCTAAATAGATAGATCTTGTCTACATCATGTCATTGTTCTTATTGCATTACTCCGTTTCTCCATGAACTTAATACACTAGATGCATGCTGGATAGAGGTCGATGTGTGGAGTAATAGTAGTAGATGCAGGCAGGAGTTGGTCTACTAATCTTGGACGTGATGCCTATATAATGATCATTGCCTGGATATCATCATGAGTATTTGAAGTTCTATGAATTGCCCAACGGTAATTTGTTCACCCACCGTTTGCTATTTTTCTCAAGAGAAGCCACTAGTGAAACCTACGGCCCCCGGATCTCTTTCTCATATTATTTGCCTTTGTGATCTACTTTTATTTGATTTTATTTTCAGATCTATTAATCCAAAAACCCAAAAATACCTTGCTGCACTTTATTTTATTTTCGATCTATTTATTCAATCTATTACAACTTTTTCCCGTCACGCACCAATTTCTGGCACCGTTACCCGAAAGGGGTTGACAACCCCTTTAACACGTCGGGTTGCGAGGATTTGTTATCTGTGTGCAGGGGCTGTTTACGTTGTGTTGCTTGGTTCTCCTACTAGTTCGATAACCTTGGTTTCATATCTGGGGTAAATACCTACCGCCGCTGTGCTGCATCATCCCTTCCTCTTTGGGGAAATACCGACATAGCTTCAAGCGACATCAGAGTCGATCTACTTGATACGGACGTGATGCCTATGTTTATGATCATTGGCTTAAATATTGTCATAACTTTGCGCTTTTCTATCAGTTGCTCGGCGGTAATTTTTTTACCCATCGTAATAATTTCTATCTTGAGGGAAGCCTCTAGTGAAACCTATGGTCCCCGGGTCCACTTTCCATCATATAAGTTTCCGATCTACAATTTTAGTTTCCTATTTACTTTCTTTGGAATCTTTTACTTTCCGTTCCATAAACCAAAAATACCAAAATTTTTACTTTACCATTTATCCATCTATATCAGATCTCACTTTGCGAATAACCGTGAAGGGATTATCAACCCCTTTTTCGCATTGGGTGCAAGTTGGTGTTTGTTTGTGCATGTATTCGGTGACTTGTGTGTGTCTCCTACTGGATTGATACCTTGGTTCACAAAACTAAGGGAAATAGTTACTCTACTTTGCTGCATCACCCTTTACTCTTCAAGGGAAAAACCAATGCAAGCTCAAGAGGTAGAAGGAATAATTTCTGGCGCCGTTGCTAGGGAGATTTATGCCAAGTCAAGCCAAGATTCGTCTCCCATCAACTTGCCAATTTCTGGCACCGTTGCCGGGGAGATCTACGCCAAGCCAAGACATACCAAGTACCTATCGTAAATTCTCATCTCTCGCATTACATTATTTGCCATTCACCTCTCATTTTCGTCTCCACCACTTCTAAAATGATTTTCGAAAAGATTTGCCTTTTCTTCGCCCCCTTCCGTTCGTATTCTTCTCTTGCTTTTTGTGTGCTCGTGTGTTGGATTGTTTGCTTTGTCACAATGACTCAAGAGAACACCAAACTGTGTTATGTTTCCAACACCAACAACAATGATTTTATGAGTACTCCGATTGCTCCCGCTACTACTGCGGAATCTTGTGAAATTAATGTTGCTTTATTGAATCTTGTTATGAAAGATCAATTTTCCGGCCTTCCTAGTGAAGATGATGCATTCCGTCTAAACAATTTCATTGATTTGTGTGATATGCAAAAGAAAAAAGATGTGGATAATGATATTGTTAAATTGAAGCTATTTCTGTTCTCACTTCGAGATCATGCTAAAACTTGGTTTTCATATTTGCCTGAAAATAGTATTGATTCATGGAATAAGTGTAAAGATGCTTTTATTTCCAAGTATTTTCCTCCCGCTAAGATCATCTCCCTTAGTAATGATATTATGAATTTTAAGCAACTTGGTCATGAACATGTTGCACAATCTTGGGAGAGGATGAATTGATGATACGAAATTTCCCTACGCATGGTTTGAAGTTGTGGATGATTATACAAATTTTTTATGCCAGATTGAATTTTTCTTCTAGAAGTCTTTTATGGAAATTACTTTAGGTGAAGCTACTAAACTCCTAGATAATATTATGGTTAATTATTCTCAATGGCATACCGAAAGATCTTCCACTAGTAAAAAGGTGCATGCAATTGAAGAGATTAATGTTTTGAGTGGAAAGATGGATGAGCTTATGAAATTATTTTGTAGCAAAAGTGCTCCTATTGATCCTAATGATATGCCTTTGTCTACTTTGATTGAGAATAATAATGAATCTATGGATGTGAATTTTGTTGGTAGGAACAATTTTGGTAATAACGCGTATAGAGGTAATTTTAATGCTAGGCTTTTTCCTAGTAATTCCTCTAATAATTATGGAAACTCCTACAACAACTCTTATGGAAATTATAATAATATCCCTCTGAATTTGAGAATAGTTTTAAAGAATTTATGAGTTCGCAAAAGAAATTCAATGCTTTGATTGAAGAAAAATTGCTTAAGATTGATGATTTGGCTAGGAATGTGGATAGAATTTCTCTTGATGTTGATTAATTGAAACTTAGATCTATGCCTCCCAAACATGATATCAATGAGTATCTCAAAGCTCTGAGAATTTCCATTGATGAGTGCAAGGAAAGAACCGCTAAGATGCGTGCTAAAAAGATTCATTTATAAATGCGTGTTCTTCTAGTTCCCGTGAGAATAATGATGAAGATCTTAAAGTGATTGATGTGACTCCTATTGAATCTTTTTTTCCAATGTAAATCTTGATAAATATGGGACTGGAGACGAGTCAACTTTAGATAGAAGGCGTCCCAATGATTCGGAGTTTTTAGATCTTGATGCAAAAATTGATAAAAGTTGGATTGGAGAGGTCAAAACTTTAGGTAGTGATGAACCCACTCTTTTGGATTCATGGGATTTAATTATGGTAATTGTTCTTTAATAGATTGTATTTCCTTGTTGCAATCCATGTTCAATTCTCCTCATGCTTACAATCAAAACAAAGCTTTTACTAAACATATCGTTGATGCTATGATCCAATCTATTGAAGAGAAGCTTGAATTGGAAGTTTCTATTCCTAGAAAACTTCATGATGAGTAGGAACCTACTATTAAGATTAAGATTAAAGATTATGAGTGCCATGCGTTGTGTGATTTGGGTGCTAGTGTTTCCACGATTCCAAAAACTCTTTGTGATGTGTTAAATTTCCGTGAATTTGATGATTGTTCCTTAAATTGGCATCTTGCGGATTCCACTATTAAGAAACCTATTGGAAGGATTAATGATGCTCTTATTGTTGCAAATAGGAATTATGTGCCCATAGATTCCATTGTTCTTGATATAAATTGCAATCCTACATGTCCTATTATTCTTGGTAGACCTTTCCTTAGAACGATTGGTGCAATTATTGATATGAAAGAAGGCAACATTAGATTTCAATTTCCGTTAAGGAAAGGTATGGAAAAAATTCCAAGAAAGAAAATTAAATTACCTTATGAATCTATTATGAGATCGACTTATGGATTGCATGCCAAAGATGATAATACGTAGATCTATTCGTGTTTTATGCCTAGCTAAGGGCGTTAAACAATAGCGCTTGTTGGGAGGCAACCCAATTTTAATTTTGTTTGTGCTTCTTAGTTTCTGTTTTGCAATAAATATTTCATCTAGCCTCTGTTTAGATGTGGTTTTACATTTTTAATTAGTGTTTGTGCCAAGTAAGACCTTTGGGATAGCTTACGGTGATAGTTGATTTGATCTTGTTGAAAAACAGAAACTTTTGCGCTAAGGAAAACAATTATCATTTTTAGCAGATGCGTGATAAAATACTGATTCTTCTTGCAAAATATTAATAAAAAATTATTAGGTCTTCCTAAATTTTTGGAATTTTTGGAGTTATAGAAGTATTCGAAATATCCATATTGCTACAAACTGTTCTGTTTTTGACAGATTCTGTTTTCTATGTGTTGTTTGCTTATTTTGATGAATCTATGGCTCATATCGGGGGGTATGAACCATGGAAAAGTTAGAATGCAGTAGATATTACAGCAATATAAATAAATAATGAGTTCACAACAGTACCCAAAGTGGTGATTTATTTTCTTATGCTAACGGAGCTTATGAGATTTTCTGTTGAGTTTTGTGTTGTGAAGTTTTCAAGTTAGGTAAGGATTTGATGGACTATGGAATAAAGAGTGGCAAGAGCCTAAGCTTGGGGATGCCCGAGGCACCCCAAGGTAATATTCAAGGATAACCAAGAGCCTAAGCTTGGGTATGCCCCGGAAGGCATCCCCTCTTTCATGTTCGTCTATCGGTAACTTTTTACTTGAGGCTATATTTTTATTCACCACATGATATGTGTTTTGCTTGGAGCGTCTTGTATGATTTGAGTCTTTGCTTTTTAGTTTTACACAATCATCCTTGCTGTACCTACCTTTTGAGAGAGACACGCATGAATCGTGATTTATTAGAATACTCTATGTGCTTCACTTATATCTTTTGAGCTAGGCATTTTTTCTCTGGTACTTCCCTTATATCTTTTTAGAGCATGACGGTGGTTTTATTTTATAGAAATTGATGAACTCTAGTACTTCACTTATATTATTTTGAGAGTCTCTAAACAGCATGGTAATTTGCTTTGGTTATAATATTAGTCCTAATATGATGGGCATCCAAGAGGGATATAATAAAAACTTTCATATAAAGTGCATTGAATACTATGAGAAGTTTGATTCCTTATGATTGTCTTGAGATATGAAGAAGGTGATATTAGATTCATGCTAGTAAGTAGTTGTGAATTTGATAAATACTTGTGTTAAGGTTTGTGAGTCCTGTAGCATGGACGTATGGTTAACCGTTATGTAATGAAGTTTTTTGATTGTCTTCCTTATGAGTGGCGGTTGGGGATGAGCAATGGTCTTTTCCTACCAATCTACCCCCTAGGAGCATGCGCGTAGTACTTTATTTCGATGACTAATAGATTCTTGCAATAAGTATGTGAGTTCTTTATGACTAATGTTGAGTCCATGGATTATACGCACTCTCACCCTTCCACCATTGCTGCCCTCTCTTGTATCGCGCAACTTTTGCCGGTATCATAAACCCACCATATACATTCCTCAAAATAGCCACCATACCTACCTATTATGGCATTTCCATAGCCATTCCGAGATATATTGCCATGCAACTTTCCACCATTCCATTTATTATGACATGCATCATCATTGTCATATTGCTTTGCATGATCATGTAGTTGACATCGTATTTGTGGCAAAGCCATCGTTCATTATTTTTTTATACATGTTGCTCTTGATTCATTGCACATCCCGGTACACCGCCGGCGGCATTCATATAGATTCATATCTTGTTCTAGTATCGAGTTGTAATTTTTGAGTTGTAAGTAAATAGAAGTATGCTGATCTTCCTTTTTTTAGAGCATTGCCCAATGTGAGGAAATAGAAAGAAGATGGAAAAAAGAAAAAAAAAGGAGAAGAAAGAAAAAAGTTGGAAAGAAGAAAAAGAGAAAAAAGAAAAAAAAGAGAAAAAAGAAAGAAAGAAAAATGATAGAAAAGGAGAGAAGGGGCAATGTTACTATCCTTTTCCATACTTGTGTTTCAAAGTAGCACCATGATCTTCATGACAGAGAGTCTCCTATGTTATCACTTCCATATACTAGTGGGAAATTTTCGTTATAGAACTTGGCTTGTATATTCCAACGATGGGCTTCCTCAAAATGCCCTAGGTCTTCATGAGCAAGCAAGTTGCATGCACACCCACTTAGTTTTTTAAGCTTTCATAAACTTATAACTCTAGTGCATCCGTTGGATGGCAATCCCTCCTCACTCACATTGTTATCTATTGATGTGCATCTCCATAGCCTGTTAATATGCCTAGTTGATCTGAGATTATCTCCCTCTTTTGGCCTTCTCCACAATCACCTTCTATTCCACCTATAGTGTTATGTCCATGGCTCACACTCATGTATTGCATGAAAGTTGAAAATATTTGAGAACATCAAAAGTATTTAACAATTGCTTGGCTTGTCATCGAGGTTGTGCATGATTTGAATATTTTGTGTGATGAAGATGGAGCATAGCCAGACTATATGATTTTGTAGGGATAAGCTTTCTTTGGCCATGTTATTTTGAGAAGACATAATTATTTTGTTAGTATGCTTGAAGTATTATTGTTTTTATGTCAATATTTAACTTTTGTTTTGAATCATACAGATCTGAACATTCATGCCACAATAGAGAAAATTACATGGATAAATATGTTACGTAGCATTCCACATCAAAAATTCTGTTTTTATCATTTACCTACTCGAGGACGAGCATGAATTAAGCTTGGGGATGCTTGATACCTCTCCAACGTATCTATAATTTTTGATTGGTCCATGCTATTATATTATCTGTGTTGGATGTTTTATATGCATTAATATGCTATTTTATATAATTTTTGGAACTAACCTATTAACCTAGAACCCAGTGCCAGTTCCTGTTTTTTCCTTCTTTTAGAGTTTCGCAGAAAAGGAATATCAAACGAAGTCCAAATGGAATGAAACTTCCACGATGATTTTTCTTGGACCAGAAGATATCCAGAGGACTTGGAGTGCACGACTGGAAAGCCACGAGGCAGCCACAAGGACGGAGGGCGCGCCTAGGGGGTAGGGCGCGCCCCCACCCTTGTGGGCCCCTTGTGACTCCACCGACCTATTTCTTCCACCTATATATTCTCAAATATTCCAAAACAAATCAGGAGAGCCACAAAAACACTTTTCCACTGCCGCAACCTTCTATACCCGTGAGATCCCATCTAGGGGCGTTTTTCGGCATCCCGCCGGAGGGGGATTCGATCACGAAGGGCTTCTACATCAACACCATTGCCTCTCCGATGAAGCGTGAGTAGTTTAAACAATTTTCTGGAATTTCCTGAATTATTTTAAATCCAAAAAATCATTTACTGTGTTAGCACTACGTCATGGCTGCCTCACCAAGTCAGCAGCACTGTCTAGATTCAAACCTGATGTGTCGGGTCCACACATCAGTAACACAGGGTTAACATGGGGTTATATTAGCCTAACTCAAAGATTAGGTGGTGTCGGGGCCCACTCTCAGTGGCTGTGGGGGGTAATTAGCATCTAAACTAACCACCAAACAAGCCGGACCCACATGGGGGTGGCACACGCTGGCGAGGTCGTCAGGGACCACGAGGCTCGGCGGAGTCCGCGCTGCAGGCCATGCGAGCGGCTACCGAGGCCACTGGGACGTAGCCCGTGCACGTGCGCGTCTAGGGGCAGGTGGGAGGCAGTGGGGTGACCGGAGCTCGAGGCAGCGGCCAGAATTCATTCGTGTGCGGGATTGCGCTGTGGTGCATGGCAGGGCGGGAGGTGGGGTGCTATGTGGTCCGAGGAGCGTGCTGAGCACGAAGGAGTGCTCAGACACAAGCTCCAGTGACTAGCGCGACGGTGGCGACATGGCCGGCGGCGAGGAGATCTCGGCTCTGACGGTGAGCAGGTCTAGGGGACGGGAACGAGCTCTGAGGGCAGGGGAGAAGATGGCGGAGCTCACAGGGGTTTTGTTGGTGCAGTTGGCAAGCTCGGGGGTGTGTTGTGGACGACGAATTGGCGAGGGAGATCGGCGGCAGTCGAGGAGGAAGATGACCTCGTTGGCAGTGGAGCAGGCCTTCCTGCGACGTGTGGCTCAGTGATGAGGAAGAGGGCATCACAGAGGACCTTTCAGACACGATGGAGGGGCAAGGCGGTGGCTATCGCCATGGTGGCTTTGGACGGCGGCGACGGGCTCGCTCGGTCGTAAGAGAGAGCGAGAGAGAGATCTAGGGGAGGGGGTGAGAGTGAGGGAGAGTGAGACTGATAGGCAGGGAGGTGTGTGCTGCCATCATGTCACGTCGGGGAGAAGGCGACAAGGCAGACGTGGCCCTATGTGTGCCAGCGTGCGGCGAGTACGCGCTCGAGTCCTCCTGGCAGGAGGTTGGGGATGACTGGCAGTTGGGCCAGTGGGCCGGCTGGGTTGCACAGTGCCAGGCTGCCAGGTGAGCTCTCTTTTCCCATTTTGTTTTCTATTTTCTTTTTCTGACATTTTTTTGATGGAAATATGCCCTAGAGGCAATAATAAAATGGTTATTATTATATTTCCTTAGTCGTGATAAAGGTTTATTATTCATGCTAGAATTGTATTGACCGAAAACTTAAATACATGTGTGGATACATAAACAAATACTGTGTCCCTAGTATGCCTCTACTAGACTAGCTTTTTCATCAAAAGATGGTTAAGGTTTCCTAACCATAGACATGAGTTTTAACTTGATAATGGGATCACATCATTAGGAGAATGATGTGATGGACAAGACCCATCCATTAGCATAGCATATGATCGTTCAGTTTATTGCTACCGCTTTCTTAATGTCAAATACATATATATTCCTTCAACCATGAGATCATGCAACTCCCAGATATTGGAGGAATACCTTGTGTGCTATCAAATGTCACAACGTAACTGGGTGATCATAAAGATGCTCTACAGGTATCTCCGAATGTGTCTGTTGAGTTGGCATGGATCGAGATTAATTGGGATTTATCAGTCCGTGTGATGGACATCTATCTATGGGCCCTCTCGGTAATACAACATCACAAGAAACTTGCAAGCAAAGTGACTAAGAAGTTAGTTATGAGATGATGCATTATGGAACGAGTAAAGAGACTTGCCTGTAACGAGATTGAACCAGGTATGGAGATACCGATGATCGTATCTCGGGCAAGTAACATACCAATAGACAAAGGGAACTACATATGTTGTCATACAGGTTCCAATGATAAAGATATTCGTAGAATATGTAGGAACCAATATGGCATCCAGGACCCGCTATTGGTTATTGACCGGAAAGCGTCTCCCTCATGTCTACATCATTCTCGAACCCATAGGGTCTGCACGCTTAACGTTCGTTGACAAAGTATTATTTGAGTTATGTATATGTTGGTAACCGAATGTTGTTCGATATCCCGGATGAGATCACGGACATGACGAGGATCTTCGGAATGGTCCGAAGGTAAAGATTGATATATGGGATAATAGTGTTTGGTCTCCGAAAGGGTTTCGGAATTCACCGGAATGGGTTCCGGATGTTTCCTGAAATGTGCTAGTGTGAGAACACTTTATTTGGGCCAAGGGGTAAAGCCCACGGGGCTTTCAGAAGGTGCAAAAGGAAGTTTTGTGGAGGCTAGGGTCCAGACACCAGGGACCTTGGCGTGTGGGGCCAGACGTCGAGGACTCTGGCGTCTGGTCCTGGAGTCCGAGAAGGACTCTTTTCTTGCATGCCAAACCGACCTTGAGGAGGCTCTTTCTCCAAGAAACGACCCCAGGGCTCAACATATAAATAGAGCGGCAGGGCTAGCACCCGGAATAGATCAAGATTCACCAAGCCATGTGTCGGCAACCCCGCCCCCTCTAGTTTATCCTCCGTCATAGTTTCTGTTGTGCTTGGCGAAGCCCTGCGGAGATTGTTCTTCACCACCACTGTCACCACGTCGTCGTGCTGCCGGAACTCATCTACTACTTCGCCTCTCTTGCTGGATCAAGAAGGCAAGGATGTCATCAAGCTGAACGTGTGCTGAGCGCGGAGGTGTCGTGCGTTCGGTACTTGATCAGGACGGATCGTGAACATGTATGACTACATCAATGGCATTGATAAACGCTTCCGTTTAGCGATCTACAAGGGTATGTAGATGCTCCCCCCCTCTCGTAGCTATACATCTCCATGGATAGATCTTGCGTGTGCGTAGATTCTTTTTGTTTTCCATGCAATGTTCCCCAACAGTGGCATCATGAGCCAGGTCTATGCTTAGATGATATGCATGAATAAAACACAAAGGAGTTGTGGGCGGTGATGTTCATACTACTTACCACCAACGTCTTATTTTGATTCGGTTGTGGGATGAAGTGTCCCGGACCAACCTTACATATCCAAGTACATGAGACCGGTTCCACCGACTGACATGCAACTTGTTTTGCATAAAGGTGGCTGGTGGGTGTCTGTTTCTCCTACTTTAGTTGAATCAAATTTGACTATGGCCGGTCCTTGTAGAAGGTTAAAATAGCAAACTTGATAATCACTGTTGTGGTTTTGCATAGGTAAGAACGGTTCTTGCTAGTTGCCCGTAGCAGCCACGTAAAACTTGCAACAACAAAGTAGAGGACGACAAACTTGTTTTTGCAGGGCATGTTGTGATGTGATATGGTCAAGATATGATGTGATATATGTTGATGTATGAGATGATCATGTTTTGTAATAAGTTCATGACTTGCATGTCGATGAGTACGACAATGTACAAGAGCCTTAGGGTTGTCTTTACTTATTGTATGACCTATGTGTCAATCATTTAAGCGCCATGTAATTGCTTTACTTTATCGCTATGCATTAACAATAGTTGTAGAAGCAATAGTTGGCAAGATGACCCCGATGCTACGATGGAGATCATGCAGATGCTTTGGAGATGGAGATCAAAAGCACAAAATGATGATGGCCATATCATGTCACATATTTTTGATTGCATGTGCTGTTTATCCTTTATGCATCCTCTTTTTCTTAGAATGACGGTAGCATTATATGATGATCCCTTCACTTAATTTCAAGATAACAGTGTTCTCCCTGAGTATGCACCATTGCCAAAGTTCGTCGTTTCGAAGCACCTCATGATGATCGGGTGTGATAGATTCTACGTTCACATACAACGGGTGTAAGCTAGTTTTGCACATGCATAATACTTGGGTTGACCTTGACAAAGCCTAGCATGTATGTCTCAGAACACTGGAGACCGAAAGGTCAAACATGAGTCATATAGTAGATATGATCAACATAGAGATGTTCACCATTGAAGACTACCCCATCTCACGTGATGATCGGACATGGGTTAGTTGATTTGGAGTATCACTTATACAACTTGAGGGATGTTGACTTAAGTGGGAGTTCATTAGTAATTTGATTATTTGAACTAAAATTTATCATGAACTTAGTCTTAATAGTTTTTGCATATCTATGTTGTAGATGAATGGCCCGTGCTACCATTCCCTTGAATTTTAATGCGTTCTGAGAGAAAGCTAAGTTGAAAGATGATGGTAGAAATTACACGAACTAGGTCCGTAACTTGAGGATTATCCTCATTGCTGCACGGAAGAATTATGTCCTTGATGCACTGCTAGGTGACAAACCTACTGCAAGAGCTGTTGCAGATGTTATGAACATCTAGCAGGCTCGATCTGATGACTACTCAATAGTTAAGTGTGCCATGCTTTATGACCTGGAACCGAGACTTCAAATACATTTTGAACGCCACGGAGCATATGAGATGTTCCAATAATTGAAGTTGATATTTCAAGCAAATGCCCGGGTTGAGAGATATGAAGTCTCCAACAAGCTCTATAGCTGTAAGATGGAGGAGAACAGTTCTATCAGTGAACACATAGTCAAAATGTCTGGGTATCATAACCACTTGACTCAGTTGGGAATTGATCTTCCAGTTGAGAGTGTTATTGACAGAGTTAGTCACTGCCACTAAGTGATAACCCACAAGTATAGGGGATCACAACAGTTCTCGAGGGTAGAGTAATCAACCCAAATTTATTGATTCGACACAAGGGGAGCCAAAGAATATTCTCAAGTATTAGCAGCTGAGTTGTCAATTCAACCACACATGGAAACTTAATATCTGCAGCAAAGTGTTTAGTAGCAAAGTAATATGATAGTAGTGGTAACGGTAGAAAAAGTAATATTTTTTGGTTTTATAGTGATTGTAACAGTAGCAACGGAAAAGTAAATAAGC
Source organism: Triticum aestivum (assembly GCF_018294505.1). Taxonomy (NCBI): domain Eukaryota; kingdom Viridiplantae; phylum Streptophyta; class Magnoliopsida; order Poales; family Poaceae; genus Triticum; species Triticum aestivum. The sequence goes on along the minus strand of NC_057806.1, from coordinate 387,246,950 downwards.
GAAGAACAATATATGAAAAGCTCATAGGCATTGTAACGGTGATGGAGAATTATGTCGGATGGGATTGATCATGCAATAGTTATAACATAGGGTGACACCGAACTAGCTCCAGTTCAACAATGTAATGTGGGCATGTATTCTGAATATAGTCATACATGCTTATGGAAAAGAACTTGCATGACATCTTTTGTCCTACCCTCCTGTGGCAGCAAGGTCCTATTGGAAACTAAGGGATATTAAGGCCTCCTTTTAAAAGAGTACCAGACCAAAGCATTAACACATAGTAGGTTCAGATCTGAAATCATGGCACTCGGGCCCTAATGACAAGCATTAAGCATAGCAAAGTCATATCAACATCAATCTCAGAACATAGTGGATACTAGGGATCAAACCCTAAGAAAACTAACTCGATTACATGATAAATCTCATCCGACCCATCACCGTCCAGCAAGCCTACAATGGAATTACTCACGCACGGCGGTGAGCATCATGAAATTGGTGATGGAGGAAGGTTGATGATGACGATGGCGACAGATTCCCCTCTCTGGAGCCCCGAACGGACTCCAGATCAGCCCTCCCGAGAGAGTTTAGGGCTTGGCGGCGGCTCTGTATGGTAAAACACGATGATTCCTTCTCTCTGATTTTTTCTCCCCGAACACGAATATATGGAGTTGGAGTTGAGGTTGGTGGAGCGTCAGGGGGCCCATGAGGCAGGGGGTGCGCTTAGGGGGTAGGCGCGCCCCGACCCTCGTGGACAGGGTGTGGGCCCCCTGATGTGGATTCTTGTTCCAGTATTTTTTATATATTCGAAAAATAATCTCTGTTGATTTTCAGGTCATTTCGAGAACTTTTATTTCTGCACAAAAATAACACCATGGCAATTCTGCTGAAAACAACGTCAGTCCGGATTAGTTCCATTCAAATCATGCAAGTTAGAGTCCAAAACAATGGCAAAAGTGTTTGGAAAAGTAGATATGACGGAGACGTATCAACTCCCCCAAGCTTAAACCTTTGCTTGTCCTCAAGCAATTTGGTTGATTAACTGAAAGTGATAAAGAAAAAAATTTACAAACTCTGTTTGCTCTTGTCGTTGTAAATATGTAAAGCCAACATTCAAGTTTTCAGCAAAGATTATGAACTAACCATATTCACAATAGCATTTAGGTCTCATGTTTACTCATATCAATGGCATAATCAGCTAGCGAGCAATAATAACAAATCTCGGATGACAACAATTTCTCAAAACAATCATGATATGATATAACAAGATGGTATCTTGCTAGCCCTTTCTGAGACCGCAAAACATAAATGTAGAGCACCTTTAAAGATCAAGGACTAACTAGACATTGTAATTCATGGTAAAAGAGATCCAGTCACAGTCATACTCCATGTAAACTAACAGTAATGGATGCAAATGACAACGATGCTCTCCAACTGGTGCTTTTTAATAAGAAGATGATGACTCAACATAAAAGTAAATAGATAAGCCCTTCGCAAAGGGAAGCAGAGATTTGTAGAGGTGCTAGAGCTCGGTTTTTGAACTACAGATGAATAATATTTTGAGCGGTATACTTTCATTGTCAACATAACAACCGAGAGATCTCAATATCCTCCATGCTACACACATTATAGGCGGTTCCCAAGCAGAATGGTAAAGTTTATACCCCCACCACCAACAAGCATCAATCCATGGCTTGCCCGAAACAATGGGTGCCTCCAACTAACAACAATCCTGGGGGAGTTTTGTTTGCAATTATTTTGATTTGATTTGAGCATGGGACTGGGCATCCAAGTGACCAGCCATTGTCTCGTGAATGAGGAGCGGAGTCCACTCCTCTTGAGAATAACCCGCCTAGCATGGAGGATACAGACAGCCCTAGTTGATACATGAGCTATTCGAGCATACAAAACAGAATGTTTATTTGAAGGTTTCGAGTTTGGCACATACAAATTTACTTGGTCGGCAGGTAGATATTGTATATAGGTAGGCATGGTGGAATCATATGGAATAACTTTGGGGGTTTATGGAATTGGGTGCACAAGCAGTATTCCCGCTTAGTACAAGTGAAGGCTAGAAAAAGACTGGGAAGCGACCAGCTAGAGAGCGACAATAGTCATGAACATGCATTAAAATTAATCAACACCGAATGCAAGCATGAGTAGGATATAATGCACCATGAACATAAATATCTTAGAGGCTATGTTGATTTTGTTTCAACTACATGCGTGAACATGTGCCAAGTCAAGCCACTCGAATCGTTCAAAGTAGGATACCACCCTATCATACCACATCACAACCATTTTAATAGCATGTTGGCACGCAAGGTAAACCATTATAAACTCCTAGTTAATTAAGCATGGCATAAGCAACTACAATCTCTAATTGTCATTACAAACATGTTTCTTTCATAATAGGATGAATCAGGAACGATGAACTAATCATATTTACAAAAACAAGAGAGGTCGAGTTCATACCAGCTTTTCTCATCTCAATTAGTTCATCATATATCATCATTACTGCCTTTCACTTGCACGACCGAATAGTGTGGATAATAATAATAGTGCACGTGCATTGGCCTAAGCTGGAATCTGCAAGCATTCAATTTAAGAGATAAGACAAGGTAATATGGGTTAGATCAACAATAATGCATATGAGAGCCACTCAACATTCTCATTATGGTCTTCTCCTCTCGACCCCCAAAGAAAAGAAACAAAACTATTTACACGGGAAAGCTCCCAACAAGCAAAAGAAGAAGAGAAATCTTTTTGTTTTTTTAATTACTACTACTTCAGGCATGAAAAGTAAACTAGCTAAAAGCTACAACTATTTTTTTTAGTTTTTCTTAAGATTTTTCAAACACACAAGAAGAAAGCTAGAGAATGAAAATAAACTAGCATGGATAATACAATGAAAAAAGTATGAGCACCGAAAGTTGGCATGAGTGTGTGAACATGAATGTAATGTCGGTGAGAAATACGTACTCCCCTAAGCTTAGGCTTTTGGCCTAAGTTGGTCTATGCCCATGGATCAAAGTTGTAGCTGGGGTCGTACTGAGTAGGGTCCTCAGATTGCCACTAGCTGGCAATCTCCTCCTGATTCCACTGGTAAACAGACTGATGGTGAGGGTCAGATGGTGGCTCCGACTCTGCAGCTGACATCTAGTTCCGGTAGGAAAGAATGTCCTCTGGCGGAACAAGGTATATGCCTAAAAATATGTTAAACAAAGAGGGCGTAGGCAAGGTAATAAACTCACAATAATTTTTGTTAAATATCAATTTATATTTGAGTGTCTTATTTCTATCCTTAACAATAAACTCATGTGCTACCATACTCTTATAACCTAGAGCAATAGGAGGCAACAACTTTTCCTATTTCTCATAATGCCTGATAGGTATGTTAAATTGTGAGGCAAATATGCCTCTGAGGACGGGGCCCTTTGTACGGTTCAGATTTAACCATATGGAAACAATAGCTCCTAAGCTGAAAGTAGTATCATTAAATAAGGCATGGTGCAAAATAGCAATATCAAGAGCACTAAGGTTCCCATAGTTCCCGCGACCAATTAAGCATCTACTAGCAAATAGTGCGAAGTAACGTAGAATAGGAAAATGTATGCTAGTGATTCTCGCATCGAAAGCTTTCCTCGTTTCCCCTACATCAATCATATCAATAAATCCCTCCACATCATTACGATGTGGTTCCTCTATGTTGCCCTCAAAGGATATCAAACAAACCCGGCAAAAATCATAAAGTGGCATCTCCTTATGCACATCATATAAATAAAATTCCACCGAAGGTGGTGATCTCCTATCATGGAAATGAAAATTTTGCACAAAGATATTGGTGAGTAAGAGATACCGTTCACGCTGGTCATGGAGGAAGGCGGTGAGGCCTGCATTCTCAGTCAAATGATAAAAATCTTCATGAATCCCGGCCTCTTTCAAGAACTCATCACAAGGCCATTCACATGGCCGAACCTCCGCAGTATGAGGGAGATTATACTTGGGCTTCTTGTTCTCTTCACTTTGCTTATCCTTCGAGCTTCGGCTCGATGAGCCCCTCAAAAATCTCTTCATCTTTTTCTGAAATTTTCTGAAATTTTTAGTAACTTAAAATAAAAGTGAACCAAACTCAACAAAATTGATAACAACTACTCCTACAAGTGACTAGAGGCTATATGAAGCATTAAAACTACTTTTGACCACATAAATTTGACATGCAAGCTCAAGAATAGGGTCACCTAAGCAGCAAAAATTTGCAATGAATAAAGCACTAGAACAAAAACTAATTGGACCATTGGAGGAGTCACATACCAAAGAACAATCCCCCAAACAGTTTTGTGAATGGATCTTTGAGCAAGGAGATCGAAAATGGCAGCAAGATGAGCAAGAACTCGGTTTGTGTTGGCTAGTGATTTTTTTGGGAGGAAGAAGGAGTGTGTGGTGGCTGGAATAAGTGGAGGGGACCCACATGGGGTCCACGAGGCAGGGGCCGCGCCCAAGGGTGGGCGCGCCCTCCACCCTCATGGGCACGTGGCTGCTCCCCCTGCTGTGTTCTCAGTGCGAGATATTCTCAAATATTCTAGAAAAAATCATATTTAAATTTCAGGGCATTTGGAGAACTTTTATTTTTGGGGTATTTTTTATTGCATCGATAATTCAGAAAACAGACAGAAAATACTATTTTTGCTTTATTTAATATAAATAACAGAATGTAAAAAGAGGGTACAGAGAGTTGTGTTTTCTAACTTCATCCATCTCATGCTCATCAAAAGGAATCCACTAACAAGGTTGATCAGGTCTTGTTAACAAACTCATTCCGAATCGCATGAAACCGGAGAAATTTCGAATAACACTAGGTTACCTCAACGGGGATATGCACATCCCCAACAATAAGAATATCATATTTCTTCTTGACAGTAGGAAGAGGAAATTCGAAACCTCCAATAGTGATTGTTGAGATTTTTCCAATAGAGTTTATACTGTGGACTTGAGGTTGTTTCCTTGGAAAGTGTATCGTATGCTCATTACAATTAACATGAAAAGTAACATTGCCTTTGGTGCAATCAATAAGAACTCCTGCAATATTCAAAAAGGGTCTTCCAAGAATAATAGACATACTATCGTCCTCAGGAATATCAAGAATAACAAAGTCCGTTAAAATAGTAACGTTTGCAACCACAACAGGCACATCCTCACAAGTACCGACAGGTATAGCTGTTGATTTATCAGCCATTTGCAAAGATACTACAGTAGGTGTCAACTTATTCAAATCAAGTCTACGATATAAAGAGAGAGGCATAACACTAACACCGGCTCCAAGATCACATAAAGCAGTTTTAACATAGTTTGTTTTAATGGAGCATGGTATAGTCGGTACTCCTGGTTCTCCTAGTTTCTGTGGTATTCCACCCTTAAAATTGTAATTAGCAAGCATGGTGGAAATTTCAGCTTCCAGTATCTTTCTTTTATTAGTAACAATATCTTTCATGTACTTAGCATAAGGATTCATTTTAAGCATATTAGTTAAACGCATACGCAAAAATATAAGTCTAATCATTTCAGCAAAGCGCTCAAAATCCTCATCATCCTTTTTATTGCATGGTTTAGGAGGAAAAGGCATGGGTTTCTGAACCCATGGTTCTCTTTCTTTACCGTGTTTCCTAGCAACGAAGTCTCTCTTATCATAACGTTGATTCTTTGATTGTGGGTTATCATGATCAACAACATGTTCAATTTCTACATCATTATTATTGCTAGGTTGAGCATCAACATGAACATCATCATTAACATTATCACTAGGTTCATGTTCATTACCAGATTGTGTTTCAGCATCAGAAATAGAAATATCATTGGGATTCTCAGGTGTATCAACAACAGGTTCACTAGAATCATGCAAAGTCCTATCATTTTTCTTTTTCTTCCTCTTAGGAGGACTAGGTGCATCAACATTAGTTCTCTGCGAATCTTGCTCAATTCTCTTAGGATGGCCCTCAGGATACAAAGGTTCCCGAGTCATTTTACCACCTCTAGTCATAACTCTAACAACATTATAATTTTTCTTATTATTTAATTCATTGAGCAAATCATTCTGAGACTTAAGTACTTGTTCTACTTGAGTGGTAACCATAGAAGCATGGTTACTAATAAGTTTAAGTTCACCTTTAACATTAGCCATATAATCACTCAAGTGTTCAAGCATATCAGCATTGTGTTTCAATTGTCTACCAACATAAGCATTGAAGTTTTCTTGTTTAACAATAAAATTATCAAACTCATCTAAGCATTGGCTAGCAGACTTATTACGAGGAATATCACCTTCATCAAATTTATAGAGAGAATTTACCTTTACTACGTGTGTCAGGTTATCAAGACAATGTATTTCTTCAATAGTAGGTAAATTCTTAACATCTTCAGCTTTAATACTTTTTTCTTTCATAGATTTCTTTGCCTCTTGCATATCTTCAGGACTGAGAAATAGAATACCCCCTTTCTTCGGAGTTGGCTTAGGAGTTGGCTCAGGAAGTGTCCAATTATTTACATTAGTCATCATATTATGCAATAACAATTCAGCTTGATCAACAGTTCTTTCCCTGAAAACACAACCAACACAACTATCCAGGTGGTCTCTGGAAGTATCAGTTAGTCCATTATAAAAGATATCAAGTATTTCATTTTTCTTGAGAGGATGATCAGACAAAGCATTAAGTAATCGGAGAAGCCTCCCCCAAGCTTGTGGGAGACTCTCTTCTTCAATTTGCACAAAATTATATATTTCCCTTAAAGCAGCTTGTTTCTTATGAGCGTGGAAATATTTAGCAGAGAAGTAATAAATCATATCCTGGGGACTACGCACACAACCAGGATCAAGAGAATTAAACCATGTTTTAGCCTCACCCTTCAATGAGAATGGAAACAACTTAAGGATAAAGTAATAACGAGTTTTCTCATCATGAGTAAACATGGTGGCTATATCATTTAATTTAGTAAGATGTGCCACAATGGTTTCAGATTCATAGCGATAAAAAGGATCAGATTCAACCAAAGTAATTATCCCAGGATCGACAGAGAAATCATAATCCTTATCAGTAATAAAGATAGGTGAAGTAGCAAAAGCAGGGTCATATTTCATTCTAGCATCCAAAGACTTTTCTTTAAGCTAAGCTAATAATTTCTTAAGATCAGATCTATCACTGCAAGCAAGAAAGTCTCTAGCAGTTTCTTCATCCATAACATAACCCTCAGGCACAACAGGCAATTCATATCTAGGGGGAGAATCTTCATCATCACTTTCATCAATATTATTAGTTTCAATAATTTCATTCGCTCTAGACCTAGCAAGTTTTTCATCAAGAAATTCACCTAGTGGCACAGTAGTATCAAGCATAGAAGTAGTTTCATCATAAGTATCATGCAAAGTAGAAGTGGCATCATCAATAACATGCGACCTATTAGAATCAATAGCATGTGTAGGTGTCGCAAGTTTACTCAAAACAGAAGGTGAATCAAGTGTAGAGCTAGATGGCAGTTCCTTACCTCCCCTCGTAGTTGAGGGAAAAATCTTGGTTCTTTGATCTTTCAAGTTTTTACAATGATAAGAAGATATAAATCCCAAGTGACTCAAAGAATAGAGCTATGCTCCCCGGCAACGGTGCCAAAAAATAGTCTTGATAACCCACAAGTATAGGGGATCGCATCAATTTTCGAGGGTAGAGTATTCAACCCAAATTTATTGATTCGACACAAGGGGAGCCAAAGAATATTCTCAACTATTAGCAACTGAGTTGTCAATTCAAGCACACCTGGAAACTTAATATCTGCAGCAAAGTGTTTAGTAGCAAAGTAATATGATAGTAGTGGTAATGGTAGCAAAAGTAATATTTTTTGGTTTATAGTGATTGTAACAGTAGCAACGGAAAAGTAAATAAGCGAAGAACAATATATGAAAATCTCGTAGGCATTGGATCGGTGACGGAGAATTATGTCGAATGCGATCGATCATGCAACAGTTATAATATAGGGTGACACAGAACTAGCTCCAGTTCATTAATGTAATGTAGGCATGTATCCTGAATATAGTCATATGTGCTTATGGAAAAGAACTTGCATGACATCTTTTGTCCTACCCTCCCGTGGCAGCGGGGTCCTATTGGAAACTAAGGGATATTAAGGCCCCCTTTTAATAGAGTACCAGACCAAAGCATTAACACATAGTGAATACATGAACTCCTCAAACTACGGTCATCACCGGTAATGGTCCCGATTATTGTCACTTCGGGGTTAACGGATCATAACACATAATAGGTGACTATAGACTTGCAAGATAGGATCAAGAACTCACATATATTCATGAAAACATAATAGTTTCAGATCTGAAATCATGGCTCTCAGACCCTAATGACAAGCATTAAGCATAACAAAGTCATAGCAACATCAATCTCAGAACATAGTGGATACTAGGGATGAAACCCTAACAAAACTAACTTGATTACATGATAAATCTCATCCAACCCATCACCGTCCAGCAAGCCTACGATGGAATTACTCACGCACGATGGTGAGCATCATGAAATTGGTGATGGAGGAAGGTTGATGACGATGGCAACAGATTCCCCTCGTCGGAGCCCTGAACGGACTCCAGATCAGCCCTCCCGAGAGAGTTTAGGGCTTGGTGGCGGCTCCGTATCGTAAAACGCGATGATTCCTTCTCTTTGATTTTTTTTCTCCCTGAACATGAATATATAGAGTTGGAGTTGAGGTTGGTGGAGCGTCAGGGGGGCACGAGGCAGGGGGCACGCCCAGGGGGGTAGGCGCGCCCCACCCTCGTGGACAGGGTGTGGGCCCCCTAACGTGGATTCTTCATCTAGTATTTTTTATATATTCCAAAAATAATCTCCGTTGATTTTCAGGTCATTCCGAGATATTTTATTTCTGCACAAAAATAACACCATGGCAATTCTGCTGAAAACAGCGTCAGTCCGGGTTAGTTCCATTCAAATCATGCAAGTTAGAGTCCAAAACAAGGGCAAAATTGTTTGGAAAAGGATATACGACGGAGACGTATCACCAAGCTACAAAGGCTTCGTGATCACTTATAATATGCAAGGGATGACGAAAACAATTCCCGAGATCTTCGCGATGCTGAAATCGATCGAGGTAGAAATCAAGAAGGAGCATCAAGTGTTGATGGTTAACAAGACCACTAGTTTCACGAAAAAGGGCAAGGGAAAGAAATGGAACTTCAAGAAGAATGTCAAGCCAGTTACCGCTCCCGTGAAGAAGCCCAAAGCTGGACCCAACCCTGAAACTGAGTGCTTCTACTTCAAAGGAAATGGTCATTGGAAGCGGAACTGCCCAAGTACTTGGGCAGATAAGAAGGATGGCAAAGTGAACAAAGGTATATTTGATATACATGTTATTGATGCGTACCTTACTATTGCTCATAGTAGCACCTGGGTATTAGATATTGGTTCCATTGCTCATATTTGTAACTCGAAACATGAGCTACAGAATAAACTAAGATTGGCTAAGGACGAGGTGACGATGCGCGTTGGGAATGGTTCCAAGGTCGATGTGATCGCCATCGGCACGCTACCTCTACATCTACCTTCAGGGTTAGTTTTAGACCTCAATAATTGTTATTTGGTGCCAGCATTGAGCATGAACTTTATATGTGGATCTTGTTTAATGCGAGACGATTATTCATTTAAATCAAAGAATAATGGCTGTTCTATTTATATGAGTAATATCTTTTATGGTCATCCACCATTGATGAATGGGCTATTCTTGTTGAATCTCAATCGTAGTGATACACATATTCATAATATTGATGCCAAAAGATGCAAAGTTGATAATGATAATGCAACATACTTGTGGCACTGCCGTTTAGGTCATATTGGTCTAAAGCGCATGAAGAAACTCCATGAGGATGGACTTTTGGAATCACTTGATTACGAATCATTTGATACTAGAGAATCATGCATCATGGGTAAGATGATTAAAACTCCGTTCTCTGGAACAATGGAGCGAGCTAATCACTTATTGGAAATAATACATACTGATATATGTTGTCCGATGAGTATTGAAGCACGTGGCGAGTATGGTTATTTTATAACCTTCACTGATGATTTAAGTAGGTATGTGATATGTCTCCATCGTAGTCCCTCCGTTCCTTTATATAAGGTGTATTTGTTTTTTTTAAAGTCAAACGAGTGCATGTTTGACCAAGTTTTTAGAAAAATATATCAATATCCACAATACAAAATTAATATCATTCGATCCATCATGAAAAGGAGTTTCATACTTTATCTATTAGGTATTAAAGTTGTTGTTAGTTTGTTCTATAATCTTGGTCAAACATTCAAATGGTTGACTTGCAGGGAAATCAATACACCTTATTCTGGAATGGAGGGAGTATCTAATTTTCCAAACTCCTTTGCCCTTGTTTTGGACTCTAACTTGCATGGTCTGAATGGAACTAACCCGGACAGACGTTGTTTTCAGCAGAATTGCCATGGTATTATTTTTGTGCAGAAATAAAATTTCTCGGTTTGACCTAAAAATTTACAAAGAATAGTTTTGGAGGATATCAAAAATTTTGGCAAAATAATCAACTAGAGGGAGGCCACCCAGAGGCCACAAGCCCCAGTGGCACGCCCTGTAGGCTTGTGGGCCCCCTGGAGCTCCTCTGACCCTAATTCCAACTCTATAAGTACCTATTCTCGGAGAAAAAATCAGAGAGAAGTTTTCATCACGTTTTACAATACGAAGCTGCCGCCGCCTCCTGTTCTTCATCGGGAGGGCTGATCTGGAGTCCGTTCGGGGCTCTAGACAAGGGGATTCGTCACCATCATCATCACCAACCTTCCTCCATCACCAATTTCATAATGCTCACCGCCATGCATGAGTAATTCCATCGTAGGCTTGCAAGACGGTGATGGGTTGGGTGAGATTTATCATGTAATCGAGTTAGTTTTGTTAGGATTTGATCCGTAGTATCCACTATGTTCTGAGATTGATGTTGCTACGACTTTGCTATGCTTAATGCTTGTCACTAGGGCCCGAGTGCCATGATTTCAGATCTGAACCTATTATGTTTTCATGAATATATTTGTGTTCTTGATCCTATCTTGCAAGTTGTAGACACCTATTACGATTTATGATCTGCATACCCCAAGGTGACAATAGTTGGGTTTCTTTCCGGTTCATGTATTCACGAAGTGCTAATGCTTTGGTCCGGTTCTCTATTAAAAGGAGGCATTAATATCCCTTAGTTTCCACTAGGACCCCGCTACCACAGGAGGGTAGGACAAAAGATGCCATGCAAGTTCTTTTCCATCAGCACGTAGGACTATATACAGAATACATGTCTGCATTATATTGGTGAATTGAGCTAGTTCTGTGTCACCCTAGGTTATGACCGGTACATGATGAATATCATCTGACACAATTATCATTGCCGATCCATTGCCTACGAGCTATTCACATATTGATCTTTGCTAAGTTACTTCCGTTGCTACTGCTGTTACAATCACTACAAAACTGCTGCTATTACTTTTGTCACCGTTACCGTTACTTCCATACTACTTTGCTACTAAAAACTTTGTTGCAGATATTAAGTCTTTCAGGTGTGGTTGAATTGAAAACTCAGCTACTAATACTCGTGAATATTCTTTGGCTCCCCTTGTGTCGAATCAATAAATTGGGTTGAATAATCTACCCTCAAAAACTGTTGCGATCCCCTATAGTTGTGGGTTATCAAGACCTTTTTCTGGCGCCGTTGTCGGGGAGCATAGCTCTATTCTATGAGTCACTTGAGATTGATATTTGTTGATCACTATGAAGAATTTGAAAGATACAAAAACCAAGATTTTTTTCCTCTAGAACGAGGGGAGGTAAGGAACTATCATCTAGCTGTGCACTCGATTCACCTTCTGTTTTAAGTAAACTTGCGACACCTACACCTGCTATTGATTCTGATATGTCGCAAGTAATTGATGATGCTACTTCTTCTATGCATGATGCTTATGATGATACTCCGCTTTTATTGATATGTGCGACTCGGTGAATTTCTTAATGAACAAATAGCTAGAGTTAATGATATTGAGAATGCTAAAAGTGATGATATTTTTGAAACTGATGGAATTATCGAAACTGAAAACTTTGAAAAACTGATAAGACTAGCTCTCCCAGATATGAACTTCCTATTATACCTGAGGGTTATTCTATGGATGGAGAGGTAGCTAGGGACTTTCTTGCTTGTAAAGATAGAAATGATCTTAAGAAATTATTATGCAAGTGGAGAGAACAATCTTTGAATGCTAGAATGCAATATGATCCTAAGTTTGCTACTTCACCTATCTTTGTTACTGATAAGGATTATGAATTCTCTATTGATCCTGAGTTAATCACTTTGGTTGAATCTGATCCTTTCCATGGTTATGAATCTAAAACTGTTGTGGCAGATCTTACTACACTAAGTGATATAGCCACCCTATTTTCTCATGAGGAAAAAATTTCCTATTACTATATTCTTAAGTTGTTTCCTTTATCATTAAAGGGTGATGCTAAGATATGGTTTAATTCTCTTGCTCCTTGTTGTGTGAGTAGTCCCCGGGATATGATTTACTACTTCTCTTAATAATATTTTCGTGCTCATAAGAAACAAGCTGCCTAACAGGAAATATTTAACTTTGTGCAAATTGAAGAAGAGAGTCTCCCACAATCTTAGGGGAGGCTTCTCCAATTACTTAATGCTTTGCCCAATCATCCTCTCAAGCAAAATGAAATACTTGATATCTTTTATAATGGACTAACCAATGCTTCAAGGGACCACCTAGATAGTTGTGCTGGTTGTGTTTTTAGGGAACGAACTATTGAGCAAGTTGAAGTGCTATTGAATAATATATTGAGTAATGATAATGATTGTACTCTTCCTGAACCATCTCCTAAGCCAACTCCGAAGAAAAGAGGTATTCTATTTCTCAGTCCTGAAGATATGCAAGAGGTAAAGAAATCTATGAAAGAAAAATGTATAAAAGCTAAAGATGTTAAGAATTTACCACCTATTGAAGAAATACATGGTCTTGATAACCCGACACAGGTAGTAGAGGTAAATTCTATCTATAGATTTTATGAAGGTGATATTCCTCATAATAAGCCTGCTAGTGAATGCTTGGATGAATTTAATAACTTTATCGTTAAACTAGAAAACTTCAATGCATATGTTAGTAGACAATTGAAACCTAATGCTTATATGCTTGACTGCTCGGGTGGGTACATGTGTAGAACTGTTAATGATATCAAAATTATTAGTAAACATGCTTCCATGGTAAAACCTCAATTAGAACAAGTTCTCAAAGCACAAAATGATTTGCTCAATGAGATGAATAATAAGACGAATGATCCTGCTGTTAGAGTTATGACTAGAGGAGGTAAAATGACTCGGGAACCTTTGTATCCTGAGGGTCATCCCAAGACAGTAGAACAAGATTCTTAGAGAATTAATACTGACGCACCTAATTCTTCAAAGAGGAAAAATAAAACCGATAGGACTTTGCATGCTTCTAGTGAGCCTGTTATAGACACACCTGAGAATCCAAATGATATTTCTATTTCTGATGCTCAACCTAGTGATAATTTTAATGATGATGTTCATGTTGATGCTCAAGCTAGTAATGATAATGATGTGGAGATTGAACCTGCTATTGATCTTGATAACCCACAACCTAATGAAAAGAGATATGATAAGAGGGACTTCATTGCTAGGAAAAATGGTAAAGAAAGAGAACCATATGGGTTCAGAAAACCATGCCCTTTCCTCCTAAACCATCCAAGAAAAAGGATGATGAGAAGTTTGAGCGCTTTGTTGAAATGCTTAGATCTGTCTTTTTACGCTTGCGTTTGACTGATATTCTAAAAATGTCTCTTTATGATAAGTATATGAAATATATTGTTACAAATAAAATAAAGATACTCGAAGCTGAAATTTCCACCATGCTTGCTAATTATACATTTAAGGGTGGAATACCAAAGAAACTAGGAGATCCAGGAATTCCAACTATACCATGCTCCATCAAAAGAAACTATGTTAAAACTGCTTTATGTGATTTAGGAGCCGGTGTTAGTGTCATGCCTTTCTCTTTATATCGTAGACTTGATTTGAATAAGTTGACACCCACTGAAATCTCTTCACAAATGGCTGATAAATCAATTACTATACACATCGATATTTGTGAGGATGTGCCTATTGTGGTTGCAAACGTTACTATTTTAATGAACTTTGTTATTCTTGATATACCCGAGGACGACTTTGTGTCGATCATCCTTGGTAGACCCTTTTTGAATATTGCAGGGGCTGTTATTGATTGCAACAAAGGCAATGTCACCTTTCATGTTAATGGTAATTAGCATACGCTACACTTTCGGAAGAAACAACCTCAAGTTAATAGCATCAAATCTATTGGAAAAAATCAACTATTGATATTGGAGGTTTTGAATTCCCTATTCCTACTGTCAAAAATAAATACGATGTTCTTATTGTTGGGGACATGCATATCCCCATTGAGGTAACCTAGTGTTATACAAAAATTCTCTGGTTTCATGTCATTCGAAAGAAGTTTGTTAATAAGACTTGATCAACCTTGTTAATGGATTCCTTTTGATGGGCATGAGATGGATGAATTTAGTAAACACAAACTTTTTGTACCCACTTTTTACTTTCTGTTATTTAGGGTTCCTTTTGATGGGCATGAGATGGGCATGAGACTATTATTTTCCTGTTTTTTGAATTATCCGTGCAATAAAAAAATGACCAGAAAATATAAGTTCACCAAATGCCCTGAAAATTTAGTATGATTTTTCTACAATATTTGAGAATTTTTGGCACTAAAAACAGAGCAGGGAGTGCACCAGCGGGCCACAATCCCACAAGGCGCACCCACCCCCTGGCAGCGCCTATAGGGCTTGTGGGTTCCACGTGGGTCCCTCTCACTTATTCCAGCACCCATCCACTTCGTCCTCCTTCAGAAAAAATCCCACCATTGCTCAAAGCCATGTTCTAGCTCATTTTGCTGCCATTTTCGATCTCCTAGCTCAAAGCTCCACTCGCAAAACTGTTTTGGGGATTGTTCTTCGGTATGTGACCCTCCAATGGTCCAATTAGTTTTTGTTCTAGTGCTTTATATATTGCAAATTTTTGCTGCTGTGATGACCTTGTTCTTGAGACTTCTTGTCAAATTTATATGGTCCAAAGTAGTTTTGATACATGAGATAGCCTCTAGGCACTTGTAGGAGTAGCTGCTATCAATCTTATTGAGTTTTGATTCACTTTTATTTTGAGTCACTAAAAATTTCAGAAATTTTTCAGAGGAAGAATAAAATGTTTAGGAAGATATACCAAGAGGGTTCCTTGACGAAGAAGGCCTACGTGAGCGAAACCTCGAACCACAGAGGGAAGCTCTAGTGCAGCCTTGTGAATGGCCATCAGATCATTTCATGGATCATGTTGGTTTTAAGGAGGAATTTGACGCATACGTGCAAAATGCTGGCCTTGAAGACTTTGTGTCAAATAAGTGTTGGTAGTACTATCACCTCAGTGATTCATTTGTGCAAAGATTCAAGTTTACATCCTAGCACAATACTCATTCTATTCTATTTGATCTTTATGATAAACGTTTACCATGGACCAAGAAGATTTTAATGATGCATGCAAAATTCCACAATGGGGCATTCATATTGAGCCTCGTAAAATTGATTGTTCTGAGTTCCTTGCTAGCATCACCAAGGGAGAAACTAGAAATGTAACACAAGCTACTATAGGGAGCATTCACTTTCCTGCTATACATTATTTTGCTCTCTTTATAGGTAGATGCATTAATGGTAAACATGATCATAGCCACCTTTCTGCACCAGACCTTAGTGTCCTCAAGAGTGCAGTAGTTGGTGATAAAAGATTTAATTTGGGGGCCATTGTTGCAAGGAGGTTACATAATAATGCTAAAGATGGAGAATTCTTTGGTGGGATTTATGCCACCCGGTTAGCTAATTATCTCGGGGTACCCATAAGAGAAAATTATGTTGAGTTACCACCCGCTTACCTTGATAATGATGCTATGGTTCTTTACTAGTTTCTTGAGAGGAGGGAACAAGCCCTCTTGTATCAACTAATCTTCGACAGGGAGCGCGTCTTCTATATTACGCTTCCCGCTCCCGCCTTCTTCAACTTTCAGGTAAAATGGAGATACTTCATAACCAGAGAGGAGGCAATCAAGTATGAGAGAGAGGGGGAGGCCAATTGCCTCCATGTTGCAGCCCTTCAAAAAGTAGCAGCCGCTGCTCAATACAACCCCAACTACGATTGGATACAATCCAGGCCAGCCATGGCCCTAGACTAACTTAGGCCAAAAGCCTAAGCTTGGGGGAGTACGTATCTCTCACCTACATTACTTTCATGTTCACACACTCATTTTAGTTGTCGGTGTTCATACTTTTTCATTGTCTTATCCATGCTAGTTTATTTTTCTTGCTTTCTTCTTGTGTGTTTGAATAACTTTGAGCAAATCTAAAAAACTTAGTTCTCGCTTCTTTTTAGTTTTTTTTTCTAGCTAGTTCATTTAGTTGTAGTATCACTACTGCAGGATGCTGCTAATGCGACACTACGATCAGAGACCCTTTGACGAAACTGTGTGCGATGCATTAATCATGAACGGGGATGTAAAAAAACCATCAAAAAAGGTGCAAAAAGTTTTTGATGGGGGAGCCATCAAACACAGTTCAAATTTTAGTTGCGTGTGCGATTCAGGGCACACGGTTAACCCGTTCGAACTGTTTGCGATGAGGCAGAACAACAGAAACGGGCAGCCATATCAATGTGTGTGTGATATACGGCATACAGTTTGCTCCGATGAACTATTTGCTATTAGGGAGTGCAACAGAAACGGTTAGCCAGATCAAGGTGTGTGTGATATAGGGCATAGGGTTCACTCGGACAAACTGTTTTTGATTGGCGAACACAACAGAAACGGTTCAACTTAACAAGATGTGTGTGATACGTGGCAAACAACCGACTCAGATCAACTGTTTGCGATGAGAAATTACAACACAGACGGTTAATACAGTTAGTTCATGTGCAATTCTGTGTGTACAAAAAACTTTGAAAAATGCAAACTAGTTGCTTGCGGTGGCTTGGAGTATCGCACACGATGCGTCTGCGAGTACTCGTGTGCGATTATTAGAAGTTACACATATGGTTCCTTATGTTAACACTTGTGTAATAAATAACACGTGGCATCGGATACGGTATTCAGGTTGTGTGCGTGCTCCACTTAGTCTTCCCGCGCTCCAGCGAATGCTTCCCGTTATCCACACGGGTGAATTGTAAAATCCACGCCTCTTCCCTCACCCGTTTCCTGCCACCAGCTAACGGCTTGCTGCATATAACCTAGGCGGCAATGCACCGCCGCGACACTCTGTGCAGATCTAGTCCTCACCCATCTACCGTTAGTTATTCCAAGCATGCTAGGAAACGACCAAAGCTTCGACATCGACGCCTAACTGCGTTACATCTTTGGCGAGGAGAACGAGCCAGAGCAGGTCGGGGAACAAGAGCTTCATCGACCGGTGCAAGCACTATGGCCCATCGACAGCGATATTGGCGTGACAATCCTTGGGAGCACAATCGACATATTGCAGAGGAGGTGTGATGAGCAGTTTGCCATCCACCGTGCAAAAGATCCAGAGCTGCTCGGCGGCATGATCGACGACCCACCCGAAGAGCCACCATCACCAGTGCTCATCGAGAGCCTGATGCCCCGCAAGGAATGGGAAGAGGACCTCTGCGATTCAGTGAAGACAAAGGCAGCCTGCGGCTTCATCATTTTCCCGCGGTGGCCGTGTCAACCTCGACCCCAATGATGTGGTGGCCAGGCTCGAACGCATCCTTGGCGGAGTTGACGTCCCCGATGAAGTAGAACATCGCCAACGTGATATCTTGAGGATGCAGGTGATGGACGTAATTTGCTACTAGGACAGAGACATGGAAATGCAGCGGTTCTGCGGAGTTTTCATGCGCGTGATTGCACGCTGTCAAGCTCTTCCGGAAGAGGCCCAGCAGCCCCAAGAGCCTCCCAGCGCCAACAACTCCGTAAGCGGAGGCGGGTCGAGACACTTGGAGTGAATGGCCGCAAGGGTGCCCTGCTGATCATGGAGTCCGAGAAGACCATCGTCGGAAGGCCGCCAGCTCAGCCTTTTAGCTTATATTTTATTATAATTGTATGCATATGTAGGTCGTGAGTGTTCTGGGCCTTGCTGCATGTGGCATTTTAAATTATCCTAAATATGTAAGACAATTATTAAGAATTATTAACCATTGCCACTGTAAACTTGCCTCAACGGCGAGCAGAGCACGCGCAGGGATGCCAGAGCGGAGCGCACCGCGGCTGTCTCAACAGCGAGCAACCACGTGGTCAACCTTCTGCCATTAATAAATTTTGACCTTGTTTCTCATCACATTGCAGATTACAACGCAATAAGTAATTGCAAATCTGTTCACATCTATCAAACTAATATGTGTTCAGACTTAGCACCGAGCTATAAAAACTACCCACTCGAAAATTACTTCACAGTTCCTCTCCTCATCACCCACAAAACTGGTCTTTCCTGTCAAGTCGTTCCGCCATGACCAGTAGGAGGAGTTTAGGGTGGACATATAACCGTGCAGCAAAGACCAAGGCCACGGAAGGGCTAGAGAGGTCCCACCTCGAAGCCGCAGCTGCAACAGAGATGTCCCGGCGCGTTGCGAAGCCCTCGAACAAGCTCTCACGGGAACGCGAGGGCTCTCACAAGCGCATTCGCGGCATCGGCCATCGCAATGAGACGGCGTTCCTGAAGTCCTTCGCCGGCGACGACGACATTCTCGCTGGCGTCACTATGCAGCAGGAGTTGGTCGACGGCTTGATGAAGCTGCTCAAGATCAGTGATGCCTCGGTTGACAAGGCGACCGGCCTTGTCGAGCAACTCATGGGTGACAATGCGAAGCTCCTCAAGTTTCTCGCCGAGAAGGAGGAGGAGGCCGCCGGCTAGAAGTTGCTGCATGAGTAGAGCAGTGCCTCGAAGATGACGCTGAAAGTGGTCATTGAGGAACTGATGGGTGGCTTGAGGAAGCTCCGGATCGAGCGCGAGCAGGAGGTGGAGGAATCCGTGGTTGCTTCCAAGCAAAGTCGTGAGGAATTGAAGAAGGAGCTGGTGGATTTCATCGCCCAACGATCCATCGACGAGTAGAGACAGTAGGGACCCAAATCGTTGTCTGCAATTTCCTTTTCTCTTGCCCCCGTGTCTTCCGGGCTTTGCCGCACATGGCATTTTTAAATTATCCGGAATATGTAAGACAATTATTATCCACGCCATTGTAAATTTGATATCGTATTATCTATGGCCATTTTATTTGTGGTCGTATTATCCGTTGCCCTATGTGGCAATTTCAATTAGGGCGGAATACGAGTTGAAAACACGAATAAAGCAAATGCTGCCATGGGATCACAAGCAAACACCCTCCGTCTAGGTGCTTTAATTAACCCATTAATGGAGAAGTTGTGAGCGAGGCGGGCGGCGGCTGGTGCATGGAGGTCAAAGAGCTCGCTTCTCGGTGAGCATGGGCGGCCTTGCTGCTCGCACGTGTCCCGTCGAGCTTGGGAGGTGGACATGATGCACGCGTCCCATCGAGCCTACGCAGCAGACTGCTCGCACGCGTCCCGTCAAACCTGCACGGCGGACTTCTCGCGCTCGTCCCGTCTAATCAAACAACTGCACGCACGCCACCGAGTACGGTTAAATTTTGACACAGTTAATATAATACAACCATTTGCGATATTAACATGTCAGCTTTTTGTTTCAAAAAGGACTTCGTTGGCTACTAATGTGTGCGCCTCTTCTCAAACTGGACGATTTTTTTAAAACGGCATATATGTGCCATGCCATGAAACCATGCCAAGTTTCATGCTTTTTTGGTGAGTTTTTGATTTACTGGGATTTAAAAACGGAGATTCTCAATGTTTCAGGACGACGACAAGTTTGTAATTCATTCCCATTCCTTAAATGAGACCTAAACATGCACCCAATGACACATGTACGATTTCCCACCCATTTTGCCTCACTTGAGCAAGTGCTTGTAGTTCAAATTTGAATTATGGACTACATTAAATGCGTAGAAAAACTTAATAATTAGTAATATATATATACAATGGCCAAACGGACCATGAATAGTTTCAAATTTCAGCCCAACACTCCTGTTATTCTATGTTGCCCGTGGAAAACAAAGTTCAAGGCGAGAAGAGGCAACAATTATCATTTCACCCACAAGAGGGGCATGTTTCCCTACTAGAACCACGAGGGTTGCAACAGGCTCCAGTTTGTAAGATGCTTGTAATATAGCTTCGCCCAAATTGGACAACTATATGTACCATGTAGTGACACCATGCCAAGTTTCATGATTTCCTAGTAAGTTTTGGATTTACGGAGATTTTAAAACTGAGATTCGCAATGTTTGTGGCCAAGCCAGGACGACGAGTCGGTTGAATTCATTCCCATTCGTTCCATGGGACCTAAACATGCACCCCAGGAAACATGTACATTTTTCTAGCCATTTTGGTGCACTGGAGCATGTATTTGTAGTTCAGATTTGAATTATGGACATTAAATTGCCTAGAAAACTCAATTAATGAATAAAAAAGGTCAAACGAATCCTGAATAATTTCAAAGTTCAGCGCGAATCTCCCGTTGTTCCATGTCGCGTGTAGAAGAAAATACAAGGCCAGAAGAGGGAGTGATTATCATTTGGCCCACAAGGGGACACGTTTCCCTATCGAAACCATGAGGGTTCTTGCGACAGGCTCTAGTTTGTAAGAGGTTTGTAATAAAGCTTGGCCCAAATTGGCAATGTTTTTCCCATGACATATATGTGCCATGACGTGACACCATGCCACCTTTGATGACTTTCTGGCAAGTTTTGGATTTATGGGGACTTAAAAACCGAGATTCGAAATGTTTGAGGATGAGCCAGGACACCGGTACAGTTGTAATTCGTTCCCATTCCTGGCATGAGACCTAAACATGCATCCAAGGACACATGTATAATTTTTCTAGCCATTTTTGTTAACTGGAGCATGCATTTGTAGTTCAGATTTGAATTATGGACATTAAATGCCTAGGAAACTCAATTAGTGTATATATAAAAAAGTCAAACGAACCTTGAATAAGTTTAAATTTCAGCACGGATATCATGTCGTTCCATGTTGCCCATGGAAGAAAATACAAGGCGAAAGAGGCAGTGATTACATTTCGCCCACAAGGGGAACATGTTTCCCTTTCGGAGCCATGAGGCTGTGACGTCCGGATAATTAAGCAATAGTGATCCCCCGCTAATGATGCCACGTCACCTCGGTTACAGTTGATAAACTCTCAATAGTTTAAAACCGAAACAAATTCAAAATTTAATTGAAGGCAAACAATAAAAGTTTTCAAATATTAGAACCAAATTGTTCGGGTTGTGCCAAATAATGCATAAGTAATTATGGTGGAGAAACCAAACTTTTATGAAATTCTTAACTGCACTAAAATGATTTAAGTAGTAGCAAACCCAACTATTTAAATGACTTTACTAATTAATAAAATATCAAACTGAATTTTTTGGGGACTATACTTTTTGTGACAGTGGACTAAATTGAAATAATAAGTTAGATGCCAAGTTTATATTTTAGAAAAACTAAAACAATAGAAAACAAAGATAAAAATAAATAAAAGAAAAGAAAATACATAACAGAAAACAAAAATGAAAAGGAACCCCCCTTCACTAGGCATTGGCCCAGCAGGCCACCAGGCCGCCCGGCCGGCCCACCTAGCCCAGGCCGCCCCCACTCACTCCTTTATCCCCTCGCAACCGCAAACCATAACCCCCGTCGCCCCATCCCCCCCCCCACCCACAATCGCCTCCTCCTCCTCGATCCAGATTTGGATCGGGGGAACGACCCACCGACACCTGCCGCCTGACCCTGTCGCCACCACCAGGAGTCCGCCGACACCAGAGCCACCACGTCAGCCTACACCCTCGCCTCCTCATCCCTCTCCTCGCCAGAACGTCGTCCCTGTCCACCTCCTCGACACTCGCTGCCCGTACCCCCTACACTCCCGTGGTGAGGCCCTGACCTCTCCCCTCTCCCCCTGTCAAACATTGTCCGTCGCGCCCGACGCCGTGCCCGCCTGCTCTAGGTCGCACTCCCCTCCACCGCTACCGCCCGCACGTGCTACACCTGCGCCGTGGCCGGCCCTTTGCTGCTCTACCTCACCGCGCTGCCGCCCTTTTCCCCAGCTGTCGACCTCGCTGCGCTCCCGCTTGGCCCCTGGCCTCACCCGCAGCCCCCCCCCCCCCGTGCGCTGCTCTCGCGTCGTCGCGCTCTGCAGCACGCATTGGCGCCTCACTCGCGTTTGACACAACCAGTGGCATGGCGACCTTGCCCTCCTCCACACATGCACGCCGCCAGCCTGCTCTGCCCCATCGCCCCCGCCACTCTGCCGTTGTGGCTCACCGCCGCCCCGCGCTCCTCCGCCCGACGCTCGCCCGTGCATCGCCTCGCCTGCGCCACTCGCTCGTTACATGACGCGCCACCACCCCGCACTCTACCTCGCCCCGACCACCGTTGCCGCGAAGCTTCTCGTCGCAGGATGTGTCTGCCGTTTCCCCTCACTGTCTGACGGGCCTCGTCGCTGCCGCATCCGGTGCCCGGCGACGGCCCCCATCGGCGCCGCTCGACCCTCTCCGGGGTCGGGCGCTCGCATCGCCCAGCGCACGCATCCCCCGCGCTCGTAACCGCTAAGGCCCCCTGGCCACTGACATGGGGGCCCCACGCCCAGAATGAATTTTAAAAAAGGAGTAAAAATATATAACAATACTTAAAATTAATTAATTAGACAATTAATATAATAATATGTCACTGACTAATGGGGTCCACACTTAATTAATCCTAATTAGTATTAAAACAAATCCTATTTCATGTTTGTCTCAATAACAGGTGGGTCCCACTGGACCCACATGTCAGGTTTGACTCTGATCAGCTGGGTTTGACCTACTGATGTCATGCTGACATCACCTTTCACTGTTCTTGATAATGTTTGATTAAAAATAATTAAGTAAATTCCAAAAATTGCATAAAACTTCGATAAATCATAGTAAATAAACCATAACTCGGAAGAAAATACTTTGTACATGAAAGTTGCTCAGAATGACGAGACGAATCCGGATACATAGCCCGCTCGCCCAACACACGTCCCTAGCATAGCAAACATGCAACTTTCCCCCTCAGATTCATTTGTCCGAAAACACTAAACACCAGGGATACTTTCCCGGATGTTCCCCTCCCTTCACCGTTATCCCCTCCTACTGCATTAGGGAACATCTGGCACCATTAGTTGTCATGTCATGCATCGATATGCATCTGTTTGCATTGTATTCATTATTTCTTCCCCCTCTTCTCTCCGGTAGACTACAAGACTGATGTCGCTACTGGTGCCCTGATCGACTACGTTGTTGACGAGCCCTCCTTGCCAGAGCAACCAGGCAAGCCCCCCCCCCTTGATCACCAGATATTGCCTATTCTTCTCTCTACTGCTTGCATTAGAGTAGTGTAGCATGTTACTACTTTCCGTTAATCCTATCCTGATGCATAGCCTGTCTTTTCTACTACTGTTGTTATCTTTACCTGCAATCCTAAATGCTTAGTATAGGATGCTAGTATTCCATCAGTATCCCTACATTCTTGTCTGTCTGCCATTCTATACTATCGGGCCGTGATCACTTGGGAGGTGATCAGGGTTATATACTACTACCTCTTCAGCACTGCGTTGGTTTTCCCCGAAGAGGAAGGGACGATGCAGCAAAGTACCGTAAGTATTTCCCTGAGTTTTTGAGAACCAAGGTATCAATCCAATATGATGAAAACCCCATCTTATTATCCTCGATGGCAACAATACAATATGTGCCTTGCTGCCGCTACTGTCATTGGGAAAGGACACCGCAAGATTGAACCCAAAGCTAAGCACTTCTCCCATTGCAAGAAAGATCAATCTAGTAGGCCAAACCAAACTGATAATTAGAAGAGACTTGCAAAGATTACCAATCATACATAAAAGAATTCAGAGAAGATCCAAATATTGTTCATAGATAGACTTGATCATAAACCCACAATTCATCGGTCTCAACAAACACATCGCAAAAAGAAGATTACATCGAATAGATCTCCACAAGAGAGGGGGAGAACATTGTATTGAGATCCAAAAAGAGAGAAGAAGCCATCTAGCTACTAACTATGGACCCGTAGGTCTGAGGTGAACTACTCACACTTCATCGGAAGGGCTATGGTGTTGATGTAGAAGCCCTCCGTGATCGATGCCCCCTCCGGCAGAGCTCCCGAATAGGCCCCAAGATGGGATCTCGTGGATACAGAAAGTTGCGGCGGTGGAATTAGGGTTTTGGCTCCGTATCTGATCGTTTGGGGGTACGTAGGTATATATAGGAGGAAGGAGTACGTCGGTGGAGCAACAGGGGGCCCACGAGGGTGGAGGGCGCGCCTGGGAGGGGGGTAGGTGTGACTCCCTACCTCGTGGCCTCCTCTTTTGTTTCTTGACGTTGGGTCCAAGTCCCCTGGATCACGTTCGGTGAGAAAATCACGTTCCCGAAGGTTTCATTCCGTTTGGACTCCGTTTGATATTCCTTTTCTTCGAAACCCTGAAATAGGCAAAAAATAGCAATTGTGGGCTGGGCCTCCGGTTAATAGGTTAGTCCCAAAAATAATATAAAAGTGGATAATAAAGCCCAATAATGTCCAAAATAGTAGATAATATAGCATGGAGCAATCAAAAATTATAGATACGTTGGAGACGTATCATATACTTATATACATAATATGTGATACATGTGGTGACTAAAGTCGGGTCGGCTCGTAGAGTACCCGCAAGTGATTCTGATGTGGGGGCTGAAGGGGTAGGTGGTTTCATCCAGGTAGTGGTGGGCCTGGGTTCCCGACGGCCCTCAACTGTTACTTGTGGTGGAGCGACATGGCAGGTGAAGACCACCTAGGTGAGAGGTGGGCCTGGCCCTGGTCGGCGTTCGCGGATACTTCAATTAATACGCTTAACGAGATCTTGGTATTTGATCTAAGTCTGGCCACTGGCCTATACGCACTAACCAACTACACGGGAACAGTTATGGGCACTCGACGTCGTGGTATCAGCCAAAGCCTTCTTGACGTCAGCGACTGAGCGGCACGCGCCAGATTAGACTGGAACGCCTACTCTTGCATTAGGGAGGCTAGGTCTGCTTATCGGCCACGTTCACAATGTGCACGTGTGCAAAGGGCGATGAGCCCAGACCCTTGCGCCATATGATTTAGACCGGCATGTGGACCTCTCTGTTGTGCCTAGGTAGGGTTGCGACGTGTTGATCTTCCAAGGCCGGGCATGACCCAGGAAAGTGTGTCCGGCCATGGGATCGAGCGTGTTGGGAAATGTGGTGCACCCCTGCAGGGAAGTTTATCTATTTGAATAGTCGTGTCCCTCAGTAAAAGGATGACCGGAGTTGTACCTTGACCTTCTGACAACTAGAACTGGATATTTAATAAAACACACCCTTTCAAGTGCCAGATACAACTTGGTGATCGCTCTCTCTCTCATAGGGCGACAAGGAGAGGATCGCCGAGTAGGATTATGCTATACGATGATACTTGGTGAACTTACCATCTACTCTCTTCTATATGCTTCAAGATGGAGGCTGCCAGAAGTGTAGTCTTCGATAGGACTAGCTATCCCCCTCTTAATCTGGCATTCTGCAGTTCAATCCATAGACACTACCCATTTCATTGATACCAATGCATATGTAGTGTAGATCCTTGCTTGCGAGTACTTTGGATGAGTACTCACAGTTGCTTTGCTACTTCTTTTTCTCCCTTTCCCAGTTATTGCGATCATATGATGGAGTCCAGGAGCCAGAGGATCCCGAGGATGATTCTACATGGAGTTCAGCTTCGAGGAGTAGTTAGGAGGTCCCAGGCAGGAGGCCTCGCCTTTTCGATCGTTGCTACTTTTGTGCTAGCTTTCATAAGGAAAACTTGTTTATCTTATGTTTGTACTCATATATTATTGCTTACGCCGACTCTTATGTCTTCGGGCATTTCTATCCGAGCCTTCGAGGCCCCTGGCTTGTAATATAAATCTTGTATTATTTTATTTGTGTCTAGAGTTGTGTTGTGATATCTTCCCGTGAGTCTCTGATCTTGGTCATACACATTTGCGTGTATGATTAGTGTATGGTCAAATTGGGGGCGTCACAAGTTGGTATTAGAGCCGACTGCCTGTAGGAATCCCCCTTCCACACTCCTTGGCCAAAGTCGAGTCTAGACATTACAAAACTTTTACTAACATGGCTGTGTGTCTTATGGTCCACGTCACCATTTGGGTGGTATTAGGATCTTTTACTCGTTGATCTTTACTCTGGTACTCTGCTCTCTTCTATTCGGGTTAAATGAATTTTGATAGATCTAACATTAGGATCTCGTGATCACTTTCACCTGGAGAGCATCTTATTACCGATGGTCGACTGCTGCACTAGAATATTCTGAGGACACTCTACGATGTTCTCCCGAGAAACTTGTACCCACCGCCTTTGCAAATTCCCTACCACTGTTATATCCTTATTGATAACTGCATACATCTGCCATTCTTACATTCAATCCCATTGATCTTGTTATTACAAGATGCCTCGAACTGCTCTCTGTTGTTCCAAGAATCCTTTGAGCTTACTGCCTTGCAGTTCTTGCCACATGAATACCCTCTACGGATTATTACTCGCACTTATAGAGTATTCATCCATCCCCAGTTTTTCATATGTTTCTTATGATACTTTGAAATACTATCCGATCTTTCAAGAATCCTCTTTAAAACTATTGCTCTGGATAATACTTGTCTGCTTGCATTATGGATGCTTCCCATAGGTCTAGCAACATTCATTAGTCTCCTTTGACACCGTCATTTTGATCCTATTAATTCAACATGAGTGCGAATGCAAGTAATCATCGGTTGATCCTTTTAAAATTATTTTTCTGACTGAGATGTCATTTTGAACATGAGCTGGTTATCGACTGTGACGCCCTCGATTCAATCGTACACTAATCATAAACGCAAATGTGTATGATCAAGATCAAGGACTCACGGGAAGATATCACAACACAACTCTAGACACAAGTTAAAATAATACAAGCTTTATATTACAAGCCAGGGGCCTCGAGGGCTCGAATACATAAGCTCGAATACACAAGAGTCAGCGGAAGCAACAATATCTGAGTACAGACATGAGTTAACCAAGTTTGCCTTAAGAAGGCTAGCACAAAAGCAACATTGATCGAAAAGGCAAGGCCTCCTGCCTGGGAGCCTCCTAACTACTCCTGGTCGTCGCGGTCTTCATGAGGTAGTAGGCGCCCTCGTGGTAGTAGCAGTCGTCAAAGGTGGCATCTGGCTCCTGGACTCCACCATCTGGTTGCAACAACCAGAAAGAAGAAAGAAGGGGGGAAAGGGGGAGCAAAGCAACCGTGAGTACTCATCCAAAGTACTCGCAAGCAAGGATCTACACTACATATGCAACATTATCAAAGGAAGGTTGTATATGTGGACTGGGCTGCAGAAATGCCAGAATATAGAGAAGGCCTAGTCCTATCGAAGACTAGCATCTTCTGGAAACCACCATCTTGCAGCAAACAGGAGGGAGTAGAGTAGCATAAAGTAAAGTAGTAGTAGTGTTATCAACCTCGGCCAGAGATCCTTCCTCGACTCCCTGTGAGAAAGCAATCCTAGAGCCATACTATCCGGTTATCACCTCATCACAATCCAATTCTCATCACAAGTATCCAGTTCTAGTTGTATCGATCGGGATACAACTCCAAGTGTCCGTTACCGTAGGATAGGCTATCGATAGATGTTTTCTTCCCTGTAGGGGTACACCAACTTACCCACCACGCTCGCTTAACTCCGGCCGGACACACTTTCCAGGGTCATGCCCGACCTAGGCTTAATAGAGAGGCCAGCACGCCGGACTAAACCTATGCCCCCAGGGGTCATGGGCCATCTCCCCGGAAACTCCTGCACGTTGCGAACGCGGCCGGTGAGCAGACCTAGCTACCTCCTTAAAAAGGTAGGTGCTTACCAGTCCAACCCGGCGCGCGCCGCTCAGTCGCTGACGTCTATTAAGCTTCGGCTGATGCATACGACGCAGAACGCCCATACTATGCCCACGTGATGGTTAGTGCTATCAGGCCAGAGGCCCCTCGGATCAAATATCCAAATCATAGTGGATTAGGAATGCGCGGTAACAAGCGGAGACTCACGAAAGATGTGACCCCGTTGCCCCGTCTCGAGGACTTGCGGCAAGGGCTAAGAATGCCCGGCCACGCCTCGTAATTATCTCACGGGCACCTTCCAGGTCAACCCGACTCCTCATCACTCGCAATTATGCTCGCGCGGGCACCCCTCAGGGTCGACCCGTCTTTAGTAACATGGTTCAGTGTAAAGTCATAGTAACCATAGTAACTGTGTGTTTAAACATCAAGGGGAAAACCCGATGAATCACCCCCGGTGAATTCCACTCAATGTAATCATCAAGGTGAACGTAAGAGGAATCACCCCCGAGGTTCACACTTGAGGGGTTGCACGACAGAGTCATATCGGAAGTGGTTAAGGTGGAATCACCCTCGATGACCACGACCGAATAGCTACACTACAGGGTTAACATCAGAAGTGTTGTAGAGGTCTCACCCTCGGCACTCGATAGTAACCCAGCAGTGTCGAACAACTAAGGGGGAAGTGATGTGCGGTGCCGGGGCCTGGTCTTCAATCCCGTTGATCGGGTCTTCAATGATGAAGCAGGGGCAACATGGACAAGGTGGGGGTCACTAATGGATCACTAACCAACCTATACTAAGCAGTTTAGGATAAGCAGGTAAGGTACAACAGTAGATACAAAAGCAGGCTATGCATCAGAATAGGAGCAAACAATAACAGTAGTAAAATCTAATGCAAGCATGAGAGAATGGAATGGGCGATACCGGGATGATCAAAGGGGGGGCTTGCCTGGTTGCTCTGGCAAGGAGGGGTTGTTGTCGACGATGTAGTCGATCACCGGGGCATCAGCGGCCTCGAGGTCTACCGGAGAGAAGAGGGGGAAGAAACAGTAAATACATAGCAAACAGAGGTAACACTAAGCATGACATGACGATACGTAGCGCTAAGCGTGCTCTAACGCGGTACTACACGTTGCAGACGAAGGGGGGAAACATCCGAGGGTGAATTCCCGACGTTAGGTGGATTCCGGACAAAGGAAAAGAGGGGGAAAGTTCCATGTTCAGCATGCAAGGGGCGTGTGACAGATGAACGGACCACGTATTCAGATTCGTTGGATTTTTCTGAGCAACTTACATATAGAAAACATTTTCATCCGAGTTACGGTTTATTTTCTATGAATTTTAAAAGTTTTATTACTATTTGGAAATTATTTAAATTAACAGAAAAGGAATATGACGCCATGCTGACATCAGCAAGTCAACAAACCCGCTGACTGGTCAAACTGACCAATAGGTCCCACCAGTCAGCCTCTCTTACGTAACAGAGTTTATTTCAAACTAAACTGGGGGTTATTTAGCTACTGGGCCCCACATGTTAGTGACTGGTTAGGTTAACTAATTAGTTTTATATAAAAACCGGTTTAGTTAATCTAATTACGTGGTGGGGCCCTCACGTCAGTGTCACAGAGAAGCCCAGTCAGCATGTTGACTTGTCAAATCAGTCAACAGGGACCCGTGGGGCCCAGCATCAGTGGCACAGATGGCCCACCTGCCAGGCCACGTCGGGGACGGCGCCGGAGACAGCTCCGGCGACAAAAAACGACGGTGGCGTGCTCGGGAGGTGGTCGGGTTACACGCACAGGGCGCCGTTTCTAGCGCGACCGGGCCCGTTCGAATGAGAAGACGACGAGGAGGTGATCTGGGGGGGGGGGGGGGGAGGCTGCGGTGGTCGGGAACATCAACGGCGAGCGGCAAGGCAGACGCCGGACTCCGGTCGTCATCGGGATCGGGGCTGGGGGCACAAGAGGGCGAGAGGAAGGGCTCGCCGGGCTCCTGGGAACACCAGGAGCACGACGGAGGGCTCAGATGGGGGCCATGGCAGCGGTGGCCACGGCGGTGACGCAGCAAGGCGACGGTGAGCTACGGCGGTTGCGGCGAGCGAGCTAGAGAGGGAGGCGGCCTACGTGAGAGAAGGGAGAGAGGGAGGAGCTCACCTTGCGGCACGCACGGTGGCCCTCGGAGGCTTAGTAGCAGCAGAGACGTCGCCGGAGTCGAAGGAGATCGACGGCAGTCGGAGATGGGG
Organism: Triticum aestivum; assembly: GCF_018294505.1. Lineage (NCBI taxonomy): Eukaryota > Viridiplantae > Streptophyta > Magnoliopsida > Poales > Poaceae > Triticum > Triticum aestivum. Next base: position 387,216,497 of record NC_057806.1, on the reverse strand, counting down.
ACGAGGACGAACGGCGGCTGCGGTGCTTCCCGGTTCCAGCGGAGGGCGCCAGTCGAAGGAGTCAAGCCTGGCGAAGCTCACCGACAGGGTCAGCGGGTGCGGGGCCGTCGGTGGCCGCGAGGACGGGCGAGGCACGGCGGCGACCGCGTCGGCCTCCTCTCCAGAATGAAGGAGTGGGAGAGGGAGAGGCGGAGAGGGCGAGGGGGTTCGAGGCATGGGTGGAGGTAGCTGGGGAGGAGGTCGAGGCGTCGAGGGGAGGGGCCGACCTTATCCTCCTCGTCAACGGCGAGGTGGTTCGGCGGGGACGGCGCCCCTGTAGCGGCGCGCACCAGGGGAATAGGAAGGGGGCGCGGTGCGGGGAGCTGGGCCGGCTGGTTGAGGTGGGCCGAGGCCCATGGGGGGGGGGGCACGGTGGCCAGCTGGGCCAGTCGGCCCAGTTGAGGGGGGGAGGGGCTTTTCCTTTTTCTTTGCTTTTTTTTAATTTCCAGCAGCAATTTGCCTTTTCCTTTTAGCCATTAGGACTTTGCAAAATTATGTCATTGGGCAAGATAATTTCAAGGAATTATTGTGCACTGCCACAAAAAGGTTGGGAGGCTTTTGGAATAGTTGCCAATTTTATAAATTAAAAAGGCATTTAATTTATTGCTTAGGTCACTGTTTTAAGTAGTTTAGGCCACTCAAACCTTTTACAAAAATGTTGGTTCACCACCAATATTAACAAATGATTATTTGCCACCTGACGAACATTTAGTTTTCATGAAAGAAGAAGCAAATATTTGACATGCAATTTGAATTTGACTTTGAAGCAGATTTTGGACAAGTGGCCTTTTGGCATGATGAACATGATGAGATGACCTTCATTAGGGGGAGATTACTATAGTGTGATGCCGGGGATGTTACAAATCTCCTCCACTACAAGAAATCTCGTCCCAAGATTTACGTGGGGAAGCAAAGAGCAACTTCGAGAGAACTGACCCTTATAGGGTTAATTATCAAATGTACAATTCAGGGAATGAGGTAGAAAAATCTCTCGAGTTGAAACTTATTAAAACATCGAGAGCAAAGTATGAAGGTACAATAGGAAGTTTCAAATGAATGGACAAACGATTGATACCTGAACAGAGTGTGAGAAAGGGGTTCAGAGCATCGGGAATAGATCATCTCTCGAAAGGCGGCTCGTGACATGATACGAAGCCAAATGCAAGAATATTTCAGAATCAAAGATATACAGGAGAGTCAGGTTCCGAACTTATGGAACTGTGGGTTATGGGCCCACCATGTGGGTTAATAGAAGAAAGGGGGCCGATAGCAAGGCATGTCAGATGATAGACTGTCAGTTATGTTGGCAACAACATTGGTACCAAGGGCGAGGGACGAAGAGAACCATTTTCCTACTCGTTGAACGAGGCGGACCAATAGGCAAAGTTCTCGTCCATCGGGGGTTACCAGGATGTCGTCAGCAATAGTAACAGGGTCACACTAACAGAGTTGTAAACCGAGGTGTTTCCATAAGCAGGGAATTATTTCTGCTTATAACATATATAGATCACAAGAAAGGTTGAGCAAACCAATGGAAAGGAAAATGTGTTTATCGAATCAACAACCCAAAGGAAGGGAAGATGTGTTTACTCATAAGAGTTGGGATTATATCCCTCCCAAGGGGAAGCGGAGCAGGATATACATGATATGACAACAAGTTTAAATATCATTTAGATAAAGGGGGCGAGGGGATAATCATGATATTACCCATACAATGGTGTTTGGATAATAGATCAAGAAACATTCGACAGTGTGCTTCCAATGTTCATGGTTGATATTCGGAATACCTCAGTCATGCTTCGAGGTAGCATTAACTTGGTGTTACAAGTAGGGGCTGGAGTTGAAGATCACAAGAAATACTCAAAGAACGATTGCAGGAATAGCAAGGAGTCCAAGGTATAACCAAGACATGATCAACATGTGTTGGAAAGGAGATAAGGGGGTTGTCAATGATAATTCAAATCATTGAAGGTCAAGGATGGTATTTCTCACCATGAATTCAATTGTCATTTCAACAGAAGTCAAAATGTTGATGCTGATCACGACGCCTTTGTCGAGAGGTTCTATGAAGATGCCATCGAATAGCAACGACATCAAGCAAAAGGAATGTTGAAGCAAAGGCTATTGGAACCACGTATACGACACAAGCTCGGATTCAAGCTTGATGTTCAAGGAGGAAGGATAAGATGAGGAAGATTGACGTAAGCATAGCTCGTCATCGAAAGTTGTGCTCCAGAAGAAGGACCAGATAGCACAGTTAAAATTAGCTCGATAATGATATAGCCAATCAGGCTAGGAATGATGTGATGGAGTATCATTCCAATGAGAATTCACAAGAGGTAGTGCAATGACACAATATCCTCGAGATAACAGGGGGCAACACTCGAGGTAGATCGAAATAGAGGTTGGACAGATGAAAAGATCTATAGAAGACAAGTATTTTAACTTGTTCGAGAAATGGAATCAAAGGGGAACAATCATGGTCAGAACCACAGTTGCAAAGGACCAAACATAGTTACCAGATGAACTTATAACATGGGGATTATTATTATCACAAGAAGCTTCCATGATAAGTTCCACATCGGGTCCATGGGCATGAACACAAAGTTCAAGGTCGACTCCCACTTCTTCAATGCATATCCTTTCATTTACTTCTCGCGTTCAATGAAGTTGTAGTGTTGACATATTATCTGGCAAAACACCAGAAGAGTAAGACTCATTAAAAACTCTCGGGTTCAAACAGATTAGGGGAGGCATAGGTTCAACCCATAGGGGCATCTTAGGAACCTATTCCACAAACTTCAAAAGTAAACAACACAAGCTTGAAGCAGAGCATGGTTGACAAAAGGAGAGGATACAATTTACCAAAGGCTTTATGTATCCAAGAAAAGGCTCACAAGGTTATTGCATATGAAGGATGTTGTCGGATAACAACCCGGCAATGGGCATGCCGGTCCACAATGGAGCTGATGTAGGTATCGGTACTCAATCAGAGGAAGAAAGAATGCAAAGGCATCGGATTATAGAACATCTGAATAATTAGATGCTTAGATAACAAAGGAATTATGATTTCCTAAACGAAGGATCAGAAGTAGACGCTCTGATCAAGGAGGGATAGGTAGAATAGACCTAGGGGCACAATTGATGACAAATAGATTGGTCGAGAACCAGCTCATGTTCAAAATGACGTCTAAGCCAAAAAGATATAGAAGGATCACTGATGATTGTGTGCCTTCACACACATGTTGAATCAATAGGATCAAAATGAAGGTGTCGAAGGATACTAATGAATATTGCTACACATATGGAAAGCATCCATAATGCAAGCAGACAAGTAATTGCAGAGCAATAGTTTGAAGAGGATACTCGAAAGATCGGGTAGTATTTCCAAGTATTTTGAAAAGCATATGAACAACTGGGGATGAGCGGACCCCGGTTAAGTGAATTATCCTTAGTGCAAAAAGAAGCTGCAAAGCAGAAGGCACAAGGATTCTCGGAACAACGGAGAGTGCTAGGGGTATCTTGTAACAACATGAGCAACTGGGGATGAAGGTGCAAATGGCAAGGAGGTTATTCACGAGGATTACTGGTGGTCAGGAACTGTAAGGCAGTGTGCACAGAGTCTCGAGAAACATCGAGGAGTAACTGCAGAATCTTCTGGCGAAGCAAGTGATCATCGGTAAGGTCGGGGCTCACCGGGAGGAAGTGGGTACGAGAACCTAATGTCAGAGTTAGTAAATTCATTTAACCCGAGTAGAAGAGAGTTCAGAGTCCCAGAGTATAGATGAGGAGTAAAAGATTCTAATACCACCCAATGGCGACGTGTGCCCATAACCCACAGGTCCCAGGATCGAAACCTGGCTCTGATACCAACTTGTGACGCCCTCGATTCAATCATACACTAATCATACACGCAAATGTGTACGATCAAGATCAAGGACTCACGGGAAGATATCACAACACAACTCTAGACACAAGTTAAAATAATACAAGATTTATATTACAAGCCAGGGGCCTCGAGGGCTCGAATACATAAGCTCGAATACACAAGAGTCAGCGGAAGCAACAATATCTGAGTACAGACATGAGTTAACCAAGTTTGCCTTAAGAAGGCTAGCACAAAAGCAACATTGATCGAAAAGGCAAGGCCTCCTGCCTGGGAGCCTCCTAACTACTCCTGGTCAGTCTTCATGAGGTAGTAGGCGCCCTCGTGGTAGTAGCAGTCGTCAAAGGTGGCATCTGGCTCCTGGACTCCACCATCTGGTTGCAACAACCAGAAAGAAGAAAGAAGGGGGGAAAGGGGGAGCAAAGAAACTGTGAGTACTCATCCAAAGTACTCGCAAGCAAGGATCTACACTACATATGCAACATTATCAAAGGAAGGCTGTATATGTGGACTGGGCTACAGAAATGCCAGAATATAGAGAAGGCCTAGTCCTATCGAAGACTAGCATCTTCTGGAAACCACCATCTTGCAGCAAACAGGAGGGAGTAGAGTAGCATAAAGTAAAGTAGTAGTAGTGTTATCAACCTCGGCCAGAGATCCTTCCTCGACTCCCTGTGAGAAAGCAATCCCAGAGCCATACTATCCGGTTATCACCTCATCACAATCCAATTCTCATCACAAGTATCCAGTTCTAGTTGTATCGATCGGGATACAACTCCAAGTGTCCGTTACCGTAGGACAGGCTATCGATAGATGTTTTCTTCCCTGCAGGGGTGCACCAACTTACCCACCACGCTCGCTTAACTCCGGCCGGACACACTTTCCAGGGTCATGCCCGGCCTCAGCCAAACAATACGCCGCAACCCGACCTAGGCTTAATAGAGAGGCCAGCACGCCGGACTAAACCTATGCCCCCAGGGGTCATGGGCCATCTCCCCGGAAACTCCTGCACGTTGCGAACGCGGCCGGTGAGCAGACCTAGCTACCTCCTTAAAAAGGTAGGTTCTTACCAGTCCAATCTGGTGCGCGCCGCTCAGTCGCTGACGTCTATTAAGCTTCGGCTGATGCATACGACACAGAACGCCCATACTATGCCCACGTGATGGTTAGTGCTATCAGGCCAGAGGCCCCTCAGATCAAATATCCAAATCGTAGTGGATTAGGAACGCGCGGTAACAAGCAGAGACTCACGAAAGATGTGACCCCGTTGCCCCGTCTCGAGGACTTGTGGCAAGGGCTAAGAATGCCCAGCCACGCCTCGTAATTATCTCACGGGCACCTTCCAGGTCAACCCGACTCCTCATCACTCGCAATTATGCTCGCGCGGGCACCCCTCAGGGTCGACCCGTCTTTAGTAACATGGTTCAGTGTAAAGTCATAGTAACCATAGTAACTGTGTGTTTAAACATCAAGGGGAAAACCCGAGGAATCACCCCCGGTGAATTCCACTCAATGTAATCATCAAGGTGAACATAAGAGGAATCACCCTCGAGGTTCACACTTGAGGGGTTGCACGACAGAGTCATATCGGAAGTGGTTAAGGTGGAATCACCCTCGATGACCACGACTGAATAGCTACACTACAGGGTTAACATCAGAAGTGCTGTAGAGGTCTCACCCTCGGCACTCGATAGTAACCCAGCAGTGTCGAACAACTAAGGGGAAAGTGATGTGCGGTGCCGGGGCCTGGTCTTCAATCCCGTTGATCGGGTCTTCAATGATGAAGCAGGGGCAACAAGGACAAGGTGGGGGTCACTGATGGATCACTAACCAACCTATACTAAGCAGTTTAGGATAAGCAGGTAAGGTACAACATTAGATACAAAAGCAGGCTATGCATCAGAATAGGAGCAAACAATAACAGTAGTAAAATCTAATGCAAGCATGAGAGAATGGAATGGGCGATATCGGGATGATCAAAGGGGGGGCTTGCCTGGTTGCTCTGGCAAGGAGGGGTCGTTGTCGACGACGTAGTCGATCACCGGGGCATCAGCGGCCTCGGGGTCTACCGGAGAGAAGAGGGGGAAGAAACAGTAAATACATAGCAAACAAAGGTAACACTAAGCATGACATGACGATACGTAGCGCTAAGCATGCTCTAACGCGGTACTACACGTTGCAGACGAAGGGGGGAAACATCCGAGGGTGAATTCCCGACGTTAGGTGGATTCCGGACAAAGGAAAAGAGGGGGAAAGTTCCATGTTCAGCATGCTAGGGGCATGTGATAGATGAACGGACCACGTATTCGGATTCGTTGGATTTTTCTGAGCAACTTACATATAGAAAACATTTTCATCCGAGTTACGGTTTATTTTCTATGAATTTTTAAAGTTTTATTAATATTCGGAAATTATTTAAATTAACAGAAAAGGAATATGACGTCAGCATGACGCCATGCTGACATCAGCAAGTCAACAGACCCGCTGACTGGTCAAACTGACCAATAGGTCCCACCAGTCAGCCTCTCTTACGTAACAGAGTTTATTTCAAACTAAACTGGGGGTTATTTAGCTACTCGGCCCCACATGTCAGTGACTGGTTAGGTTAACTAATTAGTTTTATATAAAAAACCGGTTTAGTTAATCTAATTACGTGGTGGGGCCCGCACGTCAGTGTCACAGAGAAGCCCAGTCAGCATGTTGACTGGTCAAACCAGTCAACAGGGACCCGTGGGGCCCAGCGTCAGTGGCACAGATGGCCCACCTGCCAGGCCACGTCGGCGACGGCGCCGGAGACAGCTCCGGCGACAAAAAACGACGGCGGCGCGCTCGGGACGTGGTCGGGTTACGCGCACAGGGCGCCGTTTCTAGCGCGACCGGGCCCGTTCGAACGAGAAGATGACGAGGAGGCGATCTGGGGGGGTGGGAGAGGCTGCGGTGGTCGGGAACGTCGACGGCGAGCAGCGAGGCAGACGCCGGACTCCGGTCGTCATCGGGATCGGGGCTGGGGACACGAGAGGGTGAGAGGAAGGGCTCGCCGGGCTCCTGGGAACACCATGAGCACGACGGAGGGCTCAGATGGGGGCCATGGCAGCGGTGGCCACGGTGGTGACGCAGCAGGGCGACGGTGAGCTACGGCGGTTGCGGCGAGCGAGCTAGAGAGGGAGGCGGCCTACGTGAGAGAAGGGAGAGGGGGAGGAGCTCACCTTGCGGCACGCACGGTGGCCCTCGAAGGCTTAGTAGCAGCAGAGACGTCGCCGGAGTCGAAGGAGATCGACGACAGCCGGAGATGGGGGCGAGGACGAACGGCGGCTGCGGTGCTTCCCGGTTCCAGCGGAGGGCGCCAGTCGAAGGAGTCGAGCCTGGCGAAGCTCACCGACAGGGTCAGCGGGCGTGGGGCCGCCGGTGGCCGCGAGGACGGGCGAGGCACGGCGGCGACCGCGTCGGCCTCCTCTCCAGAACGAAGGAGTGGGAGAGGGAGAGGCGGAGAGGGCGAGGGGGTTCGGGGCGTGGGTGGAGGTAGTTGGGGAGGAGGTCGAGGCGTCGAGGGGAGGGGCCGACCTTATCCTCCTCGTCAACAACGAGGTGGTTCGGCGGGGACGGCGCCCCTGTAGCGGCGCGCACCAGGGGAACAGGAAGGGGGCGCGGTGCGGGGAGCTGGGCCGGCTCGTTGAGGTGGGCCGAGGCCCATGGGGGGGGGCACGGTGGCCAGCTGGGCCAGTCGGCCCAGTTGAGGGGGGGCTTTTCCTTTTTCTTTGTTTTTTTTTTAATTTCCAGCAGCAATTTGCCTTTTCCTTTTAGCCATTAGGACTTTGCAAAATTATGTCATTGGGCAAGATAATTTCAAGGAATTATTGTGCACTGCCGCAAAAAGGTTGGGAGGCTTTTGGAATAGTTGCCAATTTTATAAATTAAAAAGGCATTTAATTTATTGCTTAGGTCACTGTTTTAAGTAGTTTAGGCCACTCAAACCTTTTACAAAAATGTTGGTTCACCACCAATATTAACAAATGATTATTGGCCACCTGATGAACATTTAGTTTTCATGAAAGAAGAAGCAAATATTTGACATGCAATTTGAATTTGACTTTGAAGCAGATTTTGGACAAGTGGCCTTTTGGCATGATGATCATGATGACTTGACCTTCATTAGGGGGAGATTACTGTAGTGTGATGCTGGGGATGTTACATCGACCAATCAAATCGCCATCAATTGTATGCCTAAGGCTATTCTACCTATCCATCCCTAATCAGAGCATTGCTTCTGATCCCATTGTCTTGGAATTCATAATTCCTTTGCAATTGAGCTTTGAGTTAGTCAGTTGTTTCTATAATCTGATCTCCTTGCATTCTTTCTTCCTCTAGTTGAGTACTGACGCTCACATCCGATCCCTTGTGGACCACCAGACCCTTTGTCAGATTTTATCTGACAACGTCCTTCATATTCAATAAGCTTGTGAGCCTTTCCTCGGTTACATAATGCCTTTGGTAAATTGTATCCTCTGCTTGCTCGAGCATGCTCTACTATTGAGCTTGTGTTATTTATTCTTGAAATTTATGGTATATGATCCTAAGATTCCCCGATGGGTTGAACCTATGCCTTCCCCAAACCGTATGAACCGAAAGTTTTCACAAGTCATACTCTTTTGTTGCTTTGCCAAATAAAATTTCAACACTACAACTTTTTCGAAAATGAGAAGTGAATGAAAACTTATGCATTGCAGAAGTGGGAGTCGACCCTGAGCCTTTGTGTTCATTCCCATGGACACGGTGTGTAACTTATTATGAAAGCTTCTTGCAAGAATATTTAATCATTTGAATAATTCTTCCGGTATCGTAAATTGGATCCCTTGTAGTTATGGTTCTGACAATGCTAACCTTATTCAATATATCTGAAAGGAAACCATTCCATTGCCTTGTCTATTCTGACAAGATTATAGTATATACTATCGCAAGTCTACGATACAGATCAGTTTCTATTCTAATCTACCTCCGAGTTTCACCTCTGTTATCTCGAGAATATCACTGAACTACATAACTGCTTATGAGTCTTCATCTAGTATTGCTTCTCACCAATTTCATATTTCCCACGGGTTCTGAGTTATTAGTCTCTCGAGAACACCGATAAGTGAATCAACTCTGCACTCTGATTCAATAACTCTTAAATAATTGTAATTGCTTACGAGTTTATTAATCCTTCAAGTCATTCCTAGCCTGATCGGCTATATCATTTTTGTGCTAAATTTTAACTGTGCTACGTGGTCCTTCTTCCCGGAGAAAAATTTTTGACGGTGAGCTAAGCTTACGTCGATCTTCCTTGTCATATCATTTTGCCTTGAACAACAAGCTTGGTTCCGAGTTTGTGTCGTACCCATAGTTAAATAAACTTGCGCTTCATCATTCCTTTTACTTGATGCCATCACCAATCGATTACATCTTCATGAAATCCCTCGACAAATGTGTCGTGATCATCGTCAACATTTTGACTCCTTCTAGGATATCAACCAAATTCATGATGGTAAGTAGCATCCTCGTCCCTTGGTAATTTGAGTTACCATCGACAAAATCCTTATCTTTATTTCATCATAAACTTGTTCATGTTGTGGATGCACCTTGCTATCGAGCTTGTATTATGTTCTACCTTGAAGTATTACCACCTTCTATGTCAAGGATGTTGTGAGAATTGCTCCACCTCTTAAGAATTCATGGTATATTGATACTTCTCACCATCACCATTCTTTCTTGTGTTATTTCTAACCGGGATACCAACAGGTGAACAGTGCTGTTTGGATTCTACCCTTCTATCAACTCTATTGCTTTGGAGTTGATGGTCAACATTACATCCTTAGGCCATTAATTATTGAATCACCATTCTAACATTGATTCTGCTACCTAAGCCCATATTTCGGGTGCACCCTTCAACCAATGTTAATTGTGTATGTTCTTCTCGAGCATACATCATTATATCATTTGATGTGGCAAATGTTATGTCCTTGTTCATATAATTGTGGAAGTCCATCTTTTTGGAAATCTCAATGAATTGGCGCTGAGTCCATCAGCCACCTCCTCACCCTCTCCTTGATTTAATGAGGAACTCTTGTTTCGGAACTCACTTCCATAGTTCATTTCCCGAGGATCTTACAATGTCATCTCGTCAATTTGTGTTGCACTTTTCCTTCTCAGGCATCTTGAGTCTGAGGTATCCTGACACCAATCAGATCTGAGTCTCGGTCAGGTATGATGGTTGGAACATATTTCCAGGAGTTATAACACCTTTACATGACCTGGTAAGGTGATGTCATGCCTAGCACACCTGGCCGGAGCACCTTGTGTTATAGTTTCCTTTTCTGCAAGGTTATCCATTCATCCATGAGGAAATTGTAAAACTTATTCTACAAGTTGTTCCTGATGGATGCTTCGTGTATCCAGAGTCTGAACTTTGCTTGAAGACCATGTCAATGTTATCTCAAAGCATGTCACTGATACTCCGATTTTCAATAAGAACATTTGAAGCAAAAAGCTACATTTTCTTTATCAATTATCCAAACACCGTCGTATGGATAATGGCATGAAATTTCTATCCCCTTTGCTAAAGGGTTTTCTATGTTATATCCCGTTATGGATATCATGCTCTGCTTGCCCTTGGGAAGGATATACCCCTGAAATATGTGTTTAAATACATTTTCCTTTCCATTGTTCTGTTTAATCTGATGATCACATATCCTTTACATTGGTTTGTTTAACCTTTCTGGTGATCTATATGATCTATGCAGTAATATTCTCCTGCTTATGTAAACACCTTGGTGTACAACCTTGTCGGTAAGACCCTGTTGCTTTTGTTGATGGCATTCCGGTAACCACCGATGGATGCGAACTTTGCCTATTGGTCCACCTCGTTTCAACAAGCAGGAAAATGGTTCTCTTCGTCCCTCGCCCTTGGTACCAACGTTGTTGCCTACATAACTGACAGACTATCCTCTGACATGCCATGCTTACATGATGTGCAAGACGTCACCGCTCTCCCTACTTTTGACCCACATGGTGGGCCCATAGCCCACAGTCCCACATGATCGAAACCCGACTCTCCTGAACATCCCTGTTTCAAAGTTATCCTTGCTCTTGGTTTCGTAGGTAATTCGCAAGCCACCTTCCTAGTGATCTATTCTAGTATTAGACACAATAATTATTCTCGTTGCTCTAAAACGCTTTCATGCTCTGTTTCAAGCATAGAACGATTGTCTATCTGCTTGATACTTCTTATTGGGCCTTCTTATTTTGCTCTCGATGTTTATCTTAGGTTTAATTCGAGAGATACTTCCTGCCACTTCCCCTAAGCTATCTAACAGATAGCCACCTTGTATAGTTCCGTTCTTCCGAAGCTACCCCTTATCCTTTTCGTAAGTACGATGGAGTTCACGAAGAAAGGATGTCGACTTCATCTTGATGACCTCAGGCTGAAGTATGAGGACATCAGCGTTATGGATCGACCATTTTGAGGAGAGCAACTAAGACCAAGAACACTCGCTAGAATTTCGTAACCATAACCTTCCCCCTTACGCTTCTTAAATCTCAGGACAAGATTTCTTGTAGCGAAGGAGAATTGTGACGCCCGAATAATTAAGCTATAGTGATCCCCCGCTAATGATGCCATGTCACCTCGGTTACTGTTGATAAACTCTTGATAGTTCAAAACTGAAACAAATTCAAAATTTAATTGAAGGCAAACAATAAAAGTTTTCAAATATTAAAACCAAATTGTTCGGGTTGTGCCAAATAATGCATAAGTAATTATGGTGGAGAAACCAAACTATTATGAAATGCTTAACTGCACTAAAATGATTTAAATAGTAGCAAACCTAACTATTTAAATGACTTTACTAGTTAATAAAATATCAAACTAAATTATTCGGGGACTAGACTTTTTGTGACAGCGGACTAAATTGAAATACTAAGTTAGATGCCAAGTATATATTTTACAAAAACAAAAAAAATAGAAAACAAAGATAAAAATAAATAAAAGAAAAGAAAATAAAAAACAAGAAACAAAAATGAAAAGGAGACCCCCCTCACTGGGCATTGGCCCAGAAGGCCACCAGGCCGCCCGGCCAGCCCACCTGGCCCAGGCCACCTCCCCACTCACTCCTTTATCCCCTCGCAACCGCAAACCCTAACCCCTGTCGCCCCATTCCCCCCCCCCCCCACGATCGCCTCCTCCTCCCTGGTCCAGATTTGGATCGGGGGAATGACCCGCCGACGCCTGCCGCCCGACCCCGTCGCCACCACCACGACGCCGCCGACACCGGAGCCACCATGCCGGCCTACCTCCTTGCCTCCTCATCCCTATCCTCGCCGGAACGTCATCCCCGTCCACCTCCTCGACGCTCGCTGCCCATACCCCCTACACTCCTGTAGTGAGGCCCCGACCTCTCCCCTCTCCCCCTGTCAAACGTCGTTCGCCGGGCCCGACGCCGTGACCGCCCGCTCCAAGTCACACTCGCCCTCCACCGCTACTGCCCGCATGTGTTGCACCCGCGCCGTGGCCGGCACTGTGCTGCTCTACCTCACCGTGCTGCCGCCCTCTTCCCCACCCGTTGACCTTGTCGCACTCCCGCTCGGCCCCTGGCCGCCCGCAGCCCCCCTCCCGTGCGCTGCTCTTGCATCGTCGCGCTCTGCAGCTCGCACTGGCGCCTCGCTCACGCTCGCCACAACCAGCGCCATGGAGACCTCACCCTCCTCCACACGTGCACGCCGCCGGCTTGCTTCGCCGCACCGCAGCGCCCCTCGCCGCTCTGCCACTTTGGCTCACCGCCGTCCCGCTCTCCTCCGCCCGACGCTCGCTCGTGCATCACCTTGCCTGCGCCGCTCGCTCGCTGCGCAGCATGCCACCGCCCCGCACTCTTCCCCGCCCCGACCACCGCTGCCGCAAAGCTTCTCGTCGCATGTTGTGTCTGCTGTTTCCCCGCACTGTCCGCCGGGCCCCATCGCTGCCGCATCCAGCGCCCGGCTCTGACACCCATCAGCGCCGCTCGACCCTCTCCTGGGCCGGGCGCTCGCATCCCCCGCTCCCGTAACCGCTAAGGCCCCCCTGGCCACTAACACGGGCCCCCCGCCCAGAACAAATTTAAAAAAGGAGTAAAAATATATATAATAATAATAATTAAAATGAATCAATTAATTAACTAATTAACCCTGATTCATTAACCTAATTAAGCAATTAAAATAATAATCTGTCACTGAGTAATGGGACCCACACTTAATTAATCCTAATTAGTTTTAAAACAAATCCTATTTCACGTTTGTCTCAATGACAGGTGGGTCCCACTAGACCCACAAGCCAGGGTTGACTCTGGTCAGCCGGGTTTGACCTGTTGACATCATGGTGATGTCATGCTGACATCACCTTTCACTGTTCTAGATAATATTTGATTTAAAATAATTAAATAAATTCCAAAAATTGCATAAAACTTTGATAAATCATAGTAAATAAACCGTAACTCGGATGAAAATACTTTGTACATGAAAGTTGCTCAAAACGATGAGACAAATCCGGATATGTAGCTCGTTCGCCCGCCACATGTCCCTAGCGTAGCGAACGTGCAACTTTCCCCCTTCGATTCATTTGTCCAAAAACGCGAAACTCCGGGGGTACTTTCCCAAATGTTTCCCCCCCTTCGCCAGTATCACCTCCTACTGCGTTAGGGCACATCTGGCACACTTACTAGTCATGTCATGCATCGATATGCATCTTTTTGCATTGTATTCATTGTTTCTTCCCTCTCTTCTCTCCGGTAGACTACAAGACTGACGCTGCTGCTGGTGCCCCGATCGACTACGTTGTTGATGACCCCTCCTTGCTAGAGCAACCAGGCAAGCCCCCCCTTGATCACCAGATATCGCCTATTCTTCTCTCTACTTCTTGCATTAGAGTAGTGTAGCATGTTACTGCTTTCCATTAATCCTATCCTGATGCATAGCATGTATTTGCTACTACTGTTGTTATCATTACCTGCAATCCTAAAAGCTTAGTATAGGATGGTAGTATTCCATCAGTGGCCCTACATTCTTGTCCGTCTGCCATGCTATACTATCGGGCCGTGATCACTTGGGTGGTGATCCCGGGTATATACTTATATACATAATATGTGATACATGTGGTGACTAAAGTCGGGTCGGCTCGTAGAGTACTCGCAAGTGATTCCGATGTGGGGACTAAAGGGGCAAGTGGTTCCATCCAGGTAGTGGTGGGCCTGGGTTCCCGACAGCCCCCGACTGTTACTTGTGGTGGAGCGATAGGGCAGGTGGAGACCACCTAGGTGAGAGGTGGGTGAGGGAGTCCGGGATTAGGGGGTCTCCGGACAACCGGACTCTATCCTTTGGCCGGACTGTTGGACTATGAAGATACAAGATTGAAGACTTCGTCCCGTGTCCGGATGGGTCTCTCCTTGGCGTGGAAGGCAAGCTAGGAAATACGGATATGGATATCTCCTCCTTCGTAACCGACCTTGTGTAACCCTAACCCTCTCCGGTGTCTATATAAACCGGAGGGTTTTAGTCCGTAGGACAACATACAATCATACCATAGGCTAGCTTCTAGGGTTTAGCCTCTCCGATCTTGTGGTAGATCAACTCTTGTAATACTCATATCATCAAGAATAAATCAAGCAGGACGTAGGGTTTTACCTCCATCAAGAGGGCCCGAACCTGGGTAAAACATCATGTCCCCTGCCTCCTGTTACCATCTGCCTTAGACGCATAGTTCGGGACCCCCTACCTGAGATCCGCCGGTTTTGACACCGACATTGGTGCTTTCATTGAGAGTTCCTCTGTGTCGTCGCTGTTAGGCTTGATGGCTCCTACTATCATCGATAGTGATGCAGTCCAGGGTGAGACTTTTCTCCTCGGACAGATCTTTGTGTTCGGCGGTTCGCACTGTGGGCCGACTCGCTTGGCCATCTGGAGCAGATCGAAAGTTATGCCCCTGGCCACCAGGTCAGGTTTGGAAGCTTAAATTACATGGTCGATGCCCGCAGAGACTTGATCTTCAACGGATTCGAGCCTCGGCCTTGTGCGCCACGGGGTCACGATGGGTACGATTTAGCTCTACCATCGGACCATATTCAGGAGATCGCACTGGCAGCCGCTCCGAGCTTCAATTCGGAGCCAGTTGCGCCATCCATGGATGGCTGGATAGACCCCGTCACGGAGGCCGTATCCTCAGCGGTGATCGAGCCGAATATCGACCTTACCCTTCACGAGAGCCGTGTTATCAAACTGCCGGATCCTTCTCCAGCCACGGATTCCGAACCGCCTGCGCCTGTTCCTATCGAATCCGATTGGGCGTTGATCGTGGAGTTTACCTCCGCGGATATTTTGCAGCGCTCGCCCTTCGGCGACGTACTGAACTCATTAAGGTCTCTCTCCTTGTCAGGAGGATCCTGGCTAAACTATGTCCGGCAGGATTTGGATGCGGCTGACAAAGAAATTCGCCGCCCACCCACCACCCACTTAGTAGCCACTGTCAACGATTTAACCGACATGCTCGACTTCGACTCCGAAGACATCGACGGTATGGACGACGATGCAGGAGACGAACAGGAACCACTGCCCACAGGGCACCAGACACCCACTTCATCACATGACGTATACATGATGGACACACCAAAAGAAAACGACGACAAGGAACAGAAGGACGCAACGAAGGGTTGTCCCCTCGAGAAGCAGTCAAAGCGGTGGTGTAAGTGCCGCCCCAAATCCCGCCTCGGTAGAAACAATGATCATATAGACCCAGCGTTAGAGCAGGGTGAACAATCGTCGAACCACGGCAACACGGAGAATCAAAAGGAACAACCCGAGTCTGTCAAAGATAATAATCCGCACGACATCACATCGGACAGACACCCGGAGCAACAGAATGCCCATCAAAGGCTTGTTGCCACCGCGAGGAGTCTAAAAAAGCAGAAACAAAGGCTCAAGGCTGCGCAAGACACACTCAGAATCGGATGGAGTAAAGTACTCAACACAGCGGCGAAGTACGGCGGTAATCGACACACCAAGAGCTACCCGAAGCGGAAGTTGCTACCTGAATTCGATGAGGAGGCTTTAGATCCCCCGCAACCAAAAATTAAAATGGCCATCCGGCCGGATAGACGACCTCACGGCCAACATAGAGCGGCGAACAACGCCGCACATAAGCCAATACGCGATCTACGCGAGGGCTCGCATCAAAAGGACGGCGCAACCAGATACATTTATGGACCACGCAAGCGCGCTCCAGCATATGATGCAACACAACGAACATCCGAACAACACAGTACACCCAGATACAGGGGTGCCGCACATCCCCTATGTTTCACTGATGAGGTGCTGGACCATGAATTTCCAGAGGGATTCAAACTTGTAAACAGAGAGGCATACGACGGAACAACAGACCCTGAGGACTGGATTGAGGACTATATCCTCCATATCCATATGGCTCGAGGAGATGATCTCCACGCCATCAAGTACTTGCCCCTGAAGCTCAAAGGGCCAGCTCGGCACTGGCTTAAAAGCCTCCCCGAAAGCTCCATTGGAAGCTGGGAAGATCTCGAAGACGCTTTTCGGGTGAATTTTCAAGGGACTTATGTCCGACCTCCAGATGCGGACAATTCGAGTCATATAACTCAACAGCCCGGAGAGTCAGCCCGAAAGCTTTGGAATACGTTTCTTACTAAAAAGAACCAAATAGTCGACTGTCCAGACGCCGAAGCTTTGGCAGCCTTTAAGCACAATGTCCGAGACGAATGGCTTGCCACATACCTCGGCCAAGAAAAGCCGAGAACAATGGCAACATTAACAAGCCTCATGACCTGCTTTTGCGCGGGCAAGGACAGCTGGCTAGCCCGATGCAGCACCAGCGACCCAAGTACATCCGAAGATAGAGACGAAACGGGAAACCACGACGCAACAAAAATAATAAGCGCCGGAATAAAGAAGACATCCCGACAAGCACGGCGGTAAACGCCGAATTCAGAAGCTCTCGGCCAGGTCAGCAAAAGCCACCCTCTAAAGGTGCCAGAGATGAACTGTCCAACTTAAATAAAATTCTGGACCAAATATGTCAGATCCATAGTACCCTCGATAAACCTGCAAATCATACCCATAGAGAATGTTGGGTCTTCAAGCAGTCCGGCAAGCTCAACGCCAAACATAAGGGGCAGGATACACCAAGCGGAGACGAGGATGAGCCTCGCAAGCAAAACACTGGGGAACAGAAGAAATTTCCACCAGAAGTCAAAATAGTAAACATGTTACACGTGATAAAGGGGAGAAGCAAAGCGGCACACCCAGATAAACATGCCCAAGGGCCTATCACCGCGGAGTTCTGCCACTGGATGTCTCAACCGATCACCTTCGACCATCAGGATTACTCAGCAAGTATCCGGAGCGCAGGATGGGATGCCTTGGTATTAGATCCAATAATTGACGGATACCACTTCACACGAGTCCTGATGGTCAGCGGCAGCAGCTTAAACCTGATATATCAGGACACAATCCGCAAAATGGGGATAGACCCAACGAAAATTTGCCACAACAATACTACCTTTAGAGGAGTAACGCCAGGCCTAGGGGCTCATTGCACGGGCTCCCTGCTACTAGAGGTTATATTCGGCTTCCCCGACAACTTCCGTAGCAAAAATTTAACCTTCCACATTGCTCCGTTCCAAAGTGGTTATCAAGCCCTACTTGGACGCGAAGCTTTCGCTCACTTTAACGCAATACCGCATTACGCTTCCCTCACGCTTAAGATGCCCGGTCTACGTGACATCATTACAGTAAATGGAAATATTGAGCGATCCCTGCGCGCCGAAGAGAGTGCGGCTGCCTTGGCAGCCGCACACTAAAATGGCCTCACCAACTAAAGCATTCGATAGGTCGTCAAGACCATGGACACAGTTATACGAGTCCGGTGCTGCTATATGTATTTCATACAGGTTTGATGACAACACCCCTATTACAAATACAAGGGGCTCAACGCGTGCAGACAAGTGGCAATTTTTACTCATCTTGAACTGTACATGGTTTCTTTAAACCTACCTTTTTGCACGACAACTTTTCACCTAAGTTCCTCTCTTTTGCAGATGACCATCATGCTACACCCGTCCAGGATATGGCACAACGGAGACACAGGCGCAGACGTGCAGTAGGGACCCGTTCAAAGGATTCTTTTTAGATTAAGACCCTGCGTCAACCTTTTTTACTGGCTCTTGTTGATACACATCCCTCGGATTCTCAGTACAATCGACAAGGATGCTGACGTCTTGGCATGTGGCCACACCAGAACAATGCACGTACCTAGACACAGGGGATCCTTACAAAGGGCACTGTTTAGGCCCGGTTTACACCATAAAGACCGAATACCTTAGGAAGTGTTCGGCGTCGCATGTTTGGCCTTGTATGCATCAGCTCTGAATCATGTATTTGGTCAAATGTTAGGTTTGCCTGGCTCTTGTGTTTTGCTGCCTTACGTTCCGCTCTATCGGCTAAGGCGGCACGAGGAGAACTACTGCGATTGTGCCCTGGTTCATCCGGACGAGCACCTCAATAGAGAAAGCCGAAAATTGTCTGTCATGATCTTGCGCGAGACTGGTCAACCACTCAATGACCTATCGGAATCTTAGAATTCCTCCGCCTTAATGAATGGTCGTTCCCCAGCCGGGCATGTACGCACCCCGAATTCGGGTGAGTGCGGAGCCACCAGGGGCTATATAGTAGCCCACTGTCAAACTCCTATGTCTAAGTGAAAGTGTTAAAGCATTATAGTCCGGTTGCCTAGTTCGCTGCACTATCACCTCCTTATTATGACCAAGACGTTGGATTAAGTGTTAATACGCATTTTCTGCGAACACCCCCGCATTATATGCATGGGGGCTGAAGCCGACGACTGCAATCTTTCAGGTTATATACATGTATACATAAACGGCCACACAAGAGGCCTCACAATACTTTCGAGCACAAGTATAAATACATCCTCGATAAATTCAATTAAACATTGCTTTTACAGTGGGAATACATGTCACTCAAACATAATATTCTTCGAGCACTGGGCCTCTATCAAACGAGCACCCTCAAGAACTTCTTCAAAATAGTGCTCGGCAGCCACTCGGCCTATGGCGGAACCCTGCGCCGCAACAGTGGTAGCATCCATCTCCGCCCAGTATGCTTTGACACGGGCAAGGGCCATCCGCGAGCCTTCTATGCACGCCGGCCTCTTCATCGCATTGATGCGCGGCACCGCACTAAGGAACTGCTGCACGAAGCTGAAATAGATGTTCTGCTTCGTCTTTTCCGGCCACAGATGATCTACGACAGACCTCATGGCAAGTTCGGACAATCTATTGAGTTCGGCCCATTCGGCAAGCTGATTAGTTAGTGGAAGTGGACGCTCTGGAACGTTAAACTACGACTAGAATAGCTTGTCCACTTCATGATCTGTTTGATCTCGGAAGTATTCGGCCACATCGACAGCACTTGCCATCAAATCCAGATATGCGTCTACCGAACTCCACAGCCGATCCAGAGGGGCATACCGCGGATCTCCGAACTTTCTCCGCAGCAGAAGGGCTTCCCAGCCACAATATCACCGGCTTTACGCAACTCTTCCTTCTTCGCCCTCATGGCAAAGCGGGTGTCTTTGGCCGCCATCGTGGCCTTTTCGAGGTCCGTCGCCTTCGCTCGGTTTTCTTCTGCAAGGAACTGGCAACGGTCGAGAGTGTCTTTTAACTTTATAGCCATCTTGGCCATCTTCTATTTGCTCTCGCAATGCGCGGCCTTCTCGGCTCTTAACTCTTCGGCCGCCTTTAAAGCAGCCGCATTACTACTCCTTGTTTGTTCTTTGGATCGGGCAAGTTCCACCTGAAGGGTCTCCACGGTGGCAGCTCCATCTGCAGTCAACGCATATTAAAGATACTGGCATCACGCTGCTCTTACTATGTGACATTCACCAGAAAACATCACTTACCATGTGCCTCGTCAAGCCGCTTGTTAACAAGCTCGATGTCGGCATCCACCGCATCCAGTTGCCGCTTTAGTTTGGCAAACTCATCAGCCCGGCTAGCCACCGGAGCTTCCACCACCTGCACATAAAAGCAGTCTTGTTATTAGATTGGACTACGATCCTCTATTTGCCGCCGCTCTCGTCAACAACCAGAGTCTCAGGGGCTACTATCTACACAGGGACACCTAAAAAAGTGCGGTACTATCACAAATGTATATCATTTTATGTACCTCAAAGCCCGTTAGTAGACTCATAAAGGCGTCATGCAACCCGCTTTCGGCGGACGAAATCCTTTCCATCACCGTACCCATCAACGTACGGTGTTCTTACAAGATGGTCGCTCGCTTTAGCAGATCCCTCAGTGCGTCCGACCGCATACCAGACGGCGCCGAACTCCTTTGTTTGCTCTCTTCAAGAGCCGGATGCTGGGAACTTTGGGTGACTATAGGATTATCTTCTGGCCTCACCGGATCCGTAGAGGCCCTCCATGATGACACTTCAAGGTCGCCCGCTTCTTGAGCGGGGCAGTTCGGAGGAGGCGTTTCGCTCTCCATCATCTCCGGAAGAAGGTCCCCTGAAGACGAACTATGTTGAGAAGGGCTAAGATCCGAACTGCAAGATAAACACTTCGGTTATTTTCCTCGGAAGTAAGGTAGAATATCTTTACAATTAAGTATTTTTTGATCACTTACGGCTCGTTAGAGGGCTGATCCCCGCGCGGACTTTGTGCGGAAAGAGCACCCCCCAAGGCAGGACCCTCTGTTGGAGACTTCTTCTCCCATTAGGAAGCCTTGGTTTCCGGATCTTCAAAGGCAGTCCTCTTCCTTCCCCGGAGCGAGAGAAGGCCAGAATCTTCCCCTTGGTTATCCTCCTTCACGGAGGCGCTCATTCCCTCGGTTTGAATTGGTAGCAATGGGGGCCCGCTTTCTCCCTCATTATTCCCCCATTTATCTTCCTTTGAGGGCTCCGGGCAAGGTACTAGCCCGAGCATCTTTTCCAGTACCGGATTGTCCAAACCCTCAGGAAGGGGGGCCGAACACCAAATCATATTCGCCTTTGTTAGCCAGTCCTGGTCGAAGAGCGATTTCTCAGAATGGCGTCATGATAAATGAAAGACGGTGTGTTCGGCTAGAGGATTACTTACTTGGTCGGCGGTGTGGTTGCTGCTCAGGCCCATGTCCTCGGTAGTATCCGGACACTCTATTTGGGGTCCGAAGAATGATTTATACATCTCCTCGTGCGTTAGGTCGAGGAAATTCTGAATAGCACGCGGTCCTTCTGGGTTGAATTCCCACAAGCGAAGGGGCTGGCGTTTGCATGGCTGGACTCGACGAACCAGCATGACTTGCACTACCATAACCAAACTAAAATGTCCCTCGAAGAGATCTCAGATGCAGCTCTGCATTATGGGCACATCCTTGGCTGGAACCCAGCTCAGCCCCCTGCTGATGCATGACATCAGTTGTGGTGGAGGGCGAAAGGCGGGGGAAGCTACCCACTTGGCACTTCTAGGAGCGGTGATGTAGAACCACTCCCGTTGCCATAATCCAGACACCTCTGGAAAGGAACCTTTTGGCCACGGAGCTCGTGCAATCTTCCTTATTAATGCGCCTCTGCACGCTGCATACTGCCCCTCGACCGTCTTCGGCTTCACATCAAAGGTCTTGAGACACAAGCCGAAGTGAGGGGTAATGCAGAGGAAGTCCTCACATACGATAATAAATGCCGAGATGTGGAGAAAGGAATCCTGGGCTAGATCGTGGAAATCAAGCCCATAATAGAACATTAAACCCCTTACGAAGGGATCCAGAGTGAGGCCTAGTCCTCGGAGGAAGTGGGAGATGAACACGACGTCTTCGTTGGGTTAAGGAGTAGGGACAACCTGCCCTTGGGCGGGCAGCCGATGTGAGACTTCGGCGGTCAGGTATCTTGCCTCCCTCAACTTCTTGATATCCTCTTCCGTGACGGAGGAGGGCATCCACCGGCCCTGGAGGCTGGATCCAGACATGATTGAAGATCCGAAGCACCTGATCTAGGCTTTGGGTGTTAGAACTCGAGGCAGGGGAAGGGTTCGATTGAGCACGGGAGGAAAAAAGTAAAAGCCTTGTCCCTTTATAAAGAGGGTGAATATCAAGCGTCCTCCCCGTAGCCATTTGGGACTTGCCTAAAGTCTAGGAGTCCTAGGAACGGTTGGGTTACCCACGCCCATATTGATGAGAATCCCGTAATAAGGGGAACACGATCTCTGCTTTGACAAGATGTGTCAAGAAACTGCCTCGCATTATGTGCGGGGCTAGTTAAATAAAAACGGTTCGAATAATCGCCGAGCCATGGCATGATGTCATGTTGCCTAAACGTGTCAGCAGATTAGATTTGTGGAAATATTATTCTCTCTATGGTGGTATGTGGAACTTATTTTGCAGGGTCGGACACTATCCTTTATTTGAACTCTTCTGTGGTATATCCAGAGGAGGAACCCGCCTTGCAATGCCGAAGACAACACTGCGTGCCGGACTCGTCGTCATTGAAGCCTGGTTCAGGGGTTACATAGGGAGTCTGGGATTAGGGGGTCTCCGGACAGCCGGACTCTATCCTTTGGCCGGACTGTTGGACTATGAAGATACAAGATTGAAGACTTCGTCCCGTGTCCGGATGGGGCTCTCCTTGGCGTGGAAGGCAAGCTAGGAAATACGGATATGGATATCTCCTCCTTTGTAACCGACCTTGTGTAACCCTAACCCTCTTTGGTGTCTATATAAACCGGAGGGTTTTAGTCCGTAGGGCAACATACAATCATACCATAGGCTAGTTTCTAGGGTTTAGCCTCTCCGATCTCATGGTAGATCAACTCTTGTAATACTCATATAATCAAGAATAAATCAAGCAGGACGTGGGATTTTACCTCCATCCAGAGGGCCCGAACCTGGGTAAAACATCGTGTCCCCTGCCTCCTGTTACCATCCGCCTTAGACGCACAGTTCGGGACCCCCTACCCGAGATCCGTCGGTTTTGACACCGACATTGGTGCTTTCATTGAGAGTTCCTCTATATCGTCGCTGTTAGGCTTGATGGCTCCTACGATCATTGATAGTGATGCAGTCCAGGGTGACACTTTTCTCCTCGGACAGATCTTTGTGTTCGGCGGTTCGCACTGCGGGCCGACTCGCTTGGCCATCTGGAGTAGATCGAAAGTTATTCCCCTGGCCACCAGGTCAGGTTTGGAAGCTTAAATTACACGGCCGATGCCCGCGGAGACTTGATCTTCGACGGATTCGAGCCCCGGCCTTGTGCGCCACGCGGTCACGATGGGTACGATTTAGCTTAACGAGATATTGGTATTTGATCCGAGTCTGGACACTAGCCTATACGCACTAACCAACTACGCGGGAACAGTTATGGGCACTCGACGTCGTGGTATCAGCCGAAGCCTTCTTGACGTCAGCGACTGAGCGGTGCACGTCGGATTGGACCGGAATGGCTACTCTTGTATTAGGGAGGCTAGGTGTGCTTACCGGCCGCGTTCACAACGTGCGGGTGTGCAACGGGCGATGGGCCCAGACCCCTGCGCCATAGGATTTACACCGGCGTGCGACGTGTTGATCTTCCGAGGCCGGGCATGACCCAGGAAAGTGTGTCCGGCCAGAGGGATCGAGCGTGTTGGGAAATGTGGTGCACCCCTGCAGGGAAGTTTATCTATTCGAATAGCTGTGTCCCTCGATAAAAGGACGACCCAGAGTTGTACCATGACCTTATGACAACTAGAACTTGATACTTAATAAAACACACCCTTTCAAGTGCCAGATACAACTCGGTGATCGCTCTCTCATAGGGCGACAGGGAGAGGATCGCCAGGTAGGATTATGTTATACGATGATACTTGGTGAAGTTACCATCTACTCTCTTCTATATGCTTCAAGATGGAGGCTGCCAGAAACGTAGTCTTCGATAGGACTAGCTATCCCCCACTTAATCTGGCATTTTGCAGTTCAGTCCACAGATACTACCCATTTCAATTATACCAATGCATATGTAGTGTAGATCCTTGCTTGTGAGTACTTTAGATGAGTACTCACGGTTCGTTTGCTACTTCTTTTTCCCCCTTTCCCAGTTATTGCGATAATATGATGGAGTCCAGGAGCCAGAGGACCCCGAGGATGATTCTACATGGAGTTTGGCTTCGAGGAGTAGTTAGGAGGTCCCAGGTAGGAGGCCTCACCTTTTTAATCATTGGTACTTTTGTGCTTGCCTTCTTAAGGCAAACTTGTTTAACTTATGTCTGTACTCAGATATTATTGCTTCCATTGACTCTTGTGTCTTCGAGCATTTGTATTTGAGCCTTCGAGGCCCCTGGCTTGTAATATAAAGCTTGTTTTATTTTATTTGTGTCTAGAGTTGTGTTGTGATATCTTCCCGTGAGTCTCTGATCTTGGTCGTACACATTTGCGTGTATGATTAGTGTACGGTGAAATCGGGGGCGTCACAGAGGCTTCTTTGAGAGAAGCTCCGGTTTTGTAAGAGGTTTCTAATAAAGCATGTGCCTAAGTGACACCATGACAGCTTTGATGATTTTCTGGTGAGTTTAGGACTTACTGGGATTTAAAAACCGAGATTCCAAATGTTTGACGATGAGCCATGACGCGGGTACGGTTGTAATTCATTCCCATTCATGGCATGGGACCTAAACATGCACCCAAGGACACATGTATAAATTTTCTAGACATTTTGGTGAACTGGAGCATGTATTTGAAGTTCAGATTTGAATCATGGACAATAAATGCCTATGAAACTCAATTAGTGTATAAAAAGGCCAAACAAACCCTGAATATTTTTAAATTTCAGCTCGGATATCCTGTTGTTCCATGTTGCCCGTAGAAGAAAATACAAGGCAAAAAGAGGCAGTGATTACATTTCGCCCACAAGGGGGACACGTTTCCCTATTGAAACCACGAGGCTTCTTTGAGAGAAGATGTGGTTTGTAAGAGGCTTGTAATAAAACTTGCGCCACAATGGACAAAAAAATTCCTCGACATATAAGTGCCATGTCGTGACACCATGCCAGGTTTCATGATGTCCGACTGAGTTTTGGATGTACGGGGATTTAAAAACTGAGATTCTTCTCACGAAATGTTTTCAAATAGCACACGGTTCACTCACGAAAGCCGATATTCAATAAAAATTTCATGGAAACCATATTTTAAAGTTTCATAAAAATCTGAAAGAAATGTGGGATGTTAAGAAGGTGATGTTTTATTGCGACACAAAATTTCAAGTTGAAAAACATTACGAGATGTGAGCTATGAAAAAGGAAAAATTCAGCCCTAAATAGTGACATTACTATTCAGCACTATTCAACGCTGATTTTGTCTTTTTCATATCTCACATCTCGTAATATGTTTCAACTTGAAATTTTGTGTGGCAATAAAACATCATCCTCTTAACATCCTGCATTTTTTTCAAATTTTTTTGAAACTTCAAAACATCTTTTTCTCGTGGTTTTCACCGGTTTCCACCGAATGTTGGCCAGAATGCAAACCCCACGGATCATACGTGTGCACCGTTGGATGCTCCCAGATCGAACGGCAACCCCGAGCCCTTTTGAAAACACATGCAGTACATGGGTAAGCACTGTGCGCATGCGTCGTGCTAGCTCACGCTTCCTTCTCTACTAGGTTTTCAAAACAGGCTACCATTTCTCGCCACTCCTCTCATCGGTTTCCCGCCTCTTCTCCCATCATTTCCCCGCTACCAGTGTTAGTGCTCATTGAAGTTTTGAGTCATATATGCATGATGTAGATGTTCGTTTAATTCTTATAGTTCATCTCATCCAGAATCAATTAGTTTTATAGAAAAACTATTTTAAGATTCATTGAATTGTGCATTCTAAAGGTAAAAACAAACAGTGATAAT
Source organism: Triticum aestivum (assembly GCF_018294505.1). Taxonomy (NCBI): domain Eukaryota; kingdom Viridiplantae; phylum Streptophyta; class Magnoliopsida; order Poales; family Poaceae; genus Triticum; species Triticum aestivum. The sequence goes on along the minus strand of NC_057806.1, from coordinate 387,190,632 downwards.
TCATTTAGAAAAAAAACAGTTTGGGCAATTAAGATATGGAAGATTCTAGAGAAGAAAGGAGAAGTGCTTGTGTTTTGAGGTTTGTGCATTATGCTTAAGTTCAATCATGGAGTCTTCTAGATTGTACACGTGGCAGAATCTGGTGGAATGTAGATGATATCCAACGGCCAGTAGTGCTCGAATTTTCCATCTTTGTACCGTCAGATTGGCTTCATCTAACGACCAACTTTCAAAGTTATTCGCACACTATATAGGTGTATATATATATATAGATGTGTCCCATGCTAGGCCAAATAAAGTTTGAGCGCATGCGTGGGATGACCCCCACCCCCTCCCCCCACCGCCTTGAAGTTGGGAAACTGACATCATACATATTGAACCAGGTTTGGAGTCGGGTACGGTGTTTGGTTTGTAATGTAGTTGGTGGCCCATGGAATTTGGGCATTTGGGATTTAAACACATCACACACCACCGTACACATACATATTTTCGGTCCGCATGAAGTGTATACGGGGTCTTCTAATCGACCACGTCTCCCTTGTGTGATTTTTTGTGACAACACGCATATCTATGGGCTCCCCGAGTGTATATATATCATCCCTTTGACCGATAATAAGGGGTATGTGTTGGCCATGAGTGGATTCCTCCTAGTTCGTGTTAGGGCCGATCACCGTCACATGTCGCTCAACCAAAGCTCGAGCTCATGCGTTGTCAGGATTCCCTCCCACATGCTTGGATTGCTGGGTTCGACCTACATCAAACCCTGCTTATCTCGTCCTTAACTACCTTGCCTTCATGGTTGTTGTCTGTATTGAGAGGTAGGCACCACATCTAAATTGTACATTATTCTATATTGAAAACACACATCACCCCTTCCCAACGTACATCATTTTGGGCCGCACGCAAGAGGTGCTGGTTTTGTAGTCCCTCTCGTGCGATTTTTATGATGGTTCAATCTATTGGCCCAAGCAGTTTATCGACAACAACAACTGTCGTTTGACCAAACGATAGATTCATTGGCCCGTCTTATGGTAGGTCATGGCGACATGCATGTATGACCAAAGTATCGATCATTACGTGCATCCGCCCCGCTGACACGAAGTGGGAGGTGGTGGGCCAAGCATCCTAGCTAGGTACGATATATATATATATATATATATATATATATATATATATCCAAGGGTGCTTTTGGGTTTACGAGGCACGTGCCACCCAAGTTATGCATTGTGTATTTAAAGTTTTAAACTTCCTGAATATTCTTACATATATTTGGTCACTTCCAGGTGGTTCTTGACTTTCGGCCCCTCTCATCGATCTTCGACGACGCGCCCAGCCGTGGGCCCACGCGGTCAAAGTTGTGCATTGGAATTTTGAACATCACAGACCACCATTTTCACTCATATATATTTGGGCCACATGCTGATGTGGCTATCTTCTAACCCTCTCTAATGTTATTTTTTGCTGCAAAGACTCTGATGACGCTCAACGGACACGGGTATAATATCTTAACCGTGTGAGATACAAGTGCCCTGTGAATCACCACGCCTGCACAAGCGCGAGCAAAGGTTGAGGTACTTGCTCAACCGTGTGCGATGCAAGTGCGCTGTAAAATCACCACGACCGCGCAAGTGCAAGCAAAGGGTGGAGCCGTGGAGGTCCTGGCTTAATTGTGTGCGATGCAAGTGCGTTGTAAAACAACCACATGTGCAAGCTAAAGGCGGGTAAGTTTATTTGGAAATTAGGATGAATCATGTGCGATAGACCATCTAGCTAGAAATATAAAAAACAAACTACCTGCCTTGAGCGTTGCAAAAATCGGCGGTTCCGCGCCACTTTTCCTTATTATCATACACGCATATTGTTATTGGATCGTCACGATCTTGGTACTCCCGCCCCGCATCAATTCCTTTACCAGGATTTTAGTAGCCTTGTACTTCAACTATTGCCCATGCTCCTCCAGCACCGACCTTATAGTAAAATTGCAGTAGCCGAGGCATTTGAATCGTCGCCCTCCCTCATCCACCACCATCTCCACCCACCATTACTAAAATTGTCGGTAGCCGCGACATATCCTCAAACACCAACCCCCACCCCCTCCACAGTCCCCCACGTGCCCCTCCCCCCTCAAACCCTAGCTCACCGCCGCCGTCGGCGCCGCCGCCAACCCCTGCTGGTCTGCCCATTCCTCCTAGCTTAAATAATAAAGTTCAGGTTACCCAATGATTCCCATACAATCACCCCACTCCATGAGTTTTTAGATGAGGCCTGCGGTGTCCCTCCCTGCCAGATCCACATCCCCTGCTCCCGAAGGTCGCAACCTAAGCTTGACCACGTATCTCGGGGAGCCCCACGAGCGTTCGGCCAAGAAGAGGTTTATCATGGCCTCTCCGGCGGACGTTGGCGAGGTGGCTGCCGTTCGCCCCGACCTGTCGATCCCGGAGCAACACATCGTCGCGGAAGCAGGCGAAGATGTTGACCACGTTGCCATGCCGAAGGCTTCATGTTAGCTAGCTAGCGTATTACTGTATGTCGGGAAAGCTGGCTACGACATCAAGCTCGTCCACATCGACGGCTTCACACGGGCCATGTCACAGGTTAAGTGGTCCATCCCCAACCCCTCTGGTTCAACCACCGTCGATCTCTTCGACGGCCCTGCCGCTGATCTCCTCCACCAAGCGGTCACGGATTTCGAGCTTTATATGCCATCGAGCCCATTTTGTCATTTCTGAAGGACACGTTCTACAGCGGCGGCTTGCGATCCTCAATTGCCAAGTTGAATCATCGACCACGACCACGAGGAGGGCACCCACGAAGGTTCTTCCAAGGTGAAATAGCCCATCTGTGACATCAGAGAGCGCACCATGGGTATGTGCTTTTCCAACTGGAAGGATCCCGTCCATGAAATGTGAGGCAACATTCTATCAGCAAATATTACCTTTTCTAGCTTGCCAACCCATACCCTTTGTTGTAGTAGCATTTGCCGTGCGGTGTTTTAGCTGTGCCATGTTTAATTATTCCATTTATGCAAAAATGTATTGTTCAATATGGCTATGTGATGTTTAAGTATGAATTGTCCACTTCAGTTTCAAGACTGGCTATATTTGGTTGTTTATAGTGAGTAGATGCCTTGTTTATCTGTATTTGGTTGTTAGGTTGGTTGGAGTGAGCATTTTTCCAATTATCGAGCAGATGCCTTTTTTATATGTATTTGGTCTTAGTTTGGTTGTTGTGAGCATTTGTTCAGTTATCAAGCAGATGCCTTGTTTATCTGTATTTGGTTGTTAGGTTGCTTTTTTTTGCATTTGTCCAGTTATCAAGAAGATGCCTTGTTTATCTGTATATGGTTGTTAGGTTTCTTTTTTAGCATTTGTCCTGTTATCAAGCAGATGCCTTGTTTATCTTTATATGCTTGTTAGGTTGGTTGCAGTGAGCATTTGTCCAGTTTTCAAGTATATGCCATGTTTATCTGTATTTGCTTGTTAGGTTGGTTGTAGTGAGACTCTGTCCAGTTTTCAATGGCTATATTTGGTTGTTATACTCATCATTTATGCCTTGCTTATTTCAGTCATACACAATGTGTTGTTCATTATGTGCAACTCGGAACTGTGCCTCTCGACTACATCAATACTAGTTTGAACGACTATATTTGGTTCCAGTTATTCCTGGTGTAGTTAGCACATGCCCTTTATTTCAGTTTTACACATTTATCCAGTGTGATGTTTAAGCATTACCTACCTTCTATTCATTTTCAACAATACCGATTTGAATTGCAATATTTGATGGCTGTTAAGCCTACTGTCGGTAACATTGCCTTCCATTTTATATCTGCTTTAACAGCAAGCTGAAACCAACACATTCAAGCTATCATTTGGAGATGATGTTGTTTACCTTTGCTATATTTGTTTGATGTTAAGGTTGCTGTACTTATCATGCCTTTCCACTAGTACAGCACAACAACAGGAGTGGCCACCATTTTCTGCTGAGGTTAGCTTCATCCCTCAGCTTGTACTCCCCCCGTCGTTCCATAATGTATTGCATATAGATCCAGGCTTGGACACTTGTTAGCTTCTAATATTGACTCGTTGCTTGTAGGTACATATTCCCTTGGTAAGGATCCACTCATGGACCCTTTTTACGCATGGGGTAATGAGATATTCATGAACAACCATCAAGTGAGGAAACTGATAAGGATTAATAGCAAAAAGATACGAATGGTGGCAAGAAAATTATTTGTTTATGCTCTATCCAACACAATAGTGAGTTGTAGGATGGTAACTACAAACTCTGCAGCCTTTACTTTTTACTGCCCATAATGAGTTGTTAGACAACAATGTCTGAATCTTTTTCGTTCCCAGTGGTTCCCGAAGAAGTTCACTCAAGATTACCTCGCAAACTACATGATTGGTGGACACGCAATGAAGGTTAAAGTATTTCATCCAGACTAAAATGAGCATAGAGAAGTCGTAATGAAGACAGTGAAGGATGGACGGGCAGCCATCACAAGGGGTTGGCCTAGAGTCGTGCGCGCATTACGCATGGAGGAGGGCACAATATGGGCATTCCGCTTCACCTTCTCCAGCAACCAGAATGTCTTTTGCCTCTCTCTTTACATTCTTTAGTACAATTGGGGTTCATCATTCTTTACTTGGTGCTTCTGTAGTTCTTTAGTATATGTACCTGTGCATCAAATTATGCATTCGTGGTTGAACCTATATTTGTAATAAACATGGTTGGATATGAAATAAGTGATTGCCTACTTTCAGATTCAAAACATGTGATTTTAAATTAGAGATTAATTAGGGATTACACTGCACATGGTTTGCGAAAGCGAAACGTCTGCGATAGACGTGGAGATCATAAACATTTCTAGGATTCACTACATGTGCGATCAATCTCCACTTCACACACGACATCCTCTTGAAAACTATTTGCATTAGGCCACCTTGCGCAAATGTTTACGACATAAAAACTATGTGTAATGGACAGCCTTTGCCACACAGTTTCTTCTACGGACTGTGTGTGATGCCTTCAATAATGTAAACGATAAAATTGTTAATATCATGTGCAATGGCAATGCTATCACAAATGATTTAACGGTAAAAATTGTGTGTGATGTACCTGTGAACGGAAACGTATTCCTTGGAGCGACTGTGCGGGATGTACATAAGAACAGAAATGTTTAGCGGGGACTGACTGTGTGGGATGTACTTCCGATCGGAAACAATTTCGCCTTTATAATTGTATTTTTGAGCTCTACTATACATATTTCCGTATTTGAGCACTCGCCGGCCGCACACGAACTCATTTTGCGGAGCGTGTGTGCCAGGACGGCCATATCCCCGACGGTTTCTGGGTCGTGTGGAAAGGACCCCCTATCACCGTCACTCACTAGGCGATGGTTCCAAATGCCGTCGCGGAAAGGGGTTTGATAACCCACAAGTATAGGGGATCGCAACTGTTTTTAAGGGTAGAGTATTCAACCCAAATTAATTGATTCAACACAAGGGGAGCCAAAGAATATTCTCAAGTATTAGCAGCTGAGTTGTCAATTCAACCACACTTAGATACTTAATATCTGCAGCAAAGTATTTAGTAGCAAAGTAATATGATAGTAGTGGTAACGGAAGCAAAAGGTAATGATAGCAAAAGTAATGTTTTTAGTATTTTGTAGTGATGATAGCAATAGCAACGGAAAAGTAAATAAGCGAAGAACAGTATATGGAAAGCTTGTAGGCAATGGATCGGTGATGGAGAATTATGCCGGATGCGGTTCATCATGTAACAATCATAACCTAGGGTGACACAGAACTAGCTCCAATTCATCAATGTAATGTAGGCATGTATTCCGAATATAGTCATATGTGCTTATGGAAAAGAACTTGCATGACATCTTTTGCCCTACCCTCCTGTGGCAGCGGGGTCCTATTGGAAACTAAGGGATATTAAGGCCTCCTTTTAATAGAGTACCGGAACAAAGCATTAACACATAGCGAATACATGAACTCCTCAAACTACGGTCATCACCGGTAAGTATCCCGATTATTGTCACTTCGGGGTTAACGCATCATAACACATAATAGGTGACTATAGACTTGCAAGATAGGATCAAGAACTCTCATATATTGATGAAAACATAATAGGTTCAGATCAGAAATCATGGCACTCGGGCCCTAGTGACAAGCATTAAGCATAGCAAAGTCATAGCAACATCAGTCTCCTAACATAGTGGATACTAGGGATCAAACCCTAACAAAACTAACTCGATTACATGATAGATCCCATCCAACCCATCACCGTCCAACAAGCCTACCATGGAATTACTCACGCACGGCGGTGAGCATCATGAAATTGGTGATGGAGGATGGTTGATGATGACGATGGCGACGGATTCCCCTCTTCGGAGCCCCGAACGGACTCCAGATCAGCCCTCCCGGGAGGTTTTAGGGCTTGGCGGCAGCTCCGTATCGTAAAACGCGATGAATCCTTCTCTCTGGTTTTTACTCCCCGAAACCAAATATATAGAGTTGGAGTTGAGGTCGGAGGAGCTCCAGGGGGGCCACGAGGTAGGGGGCGCGCCCTAGGGGGGCAGGCGCACCCCCACCCTTGTGGACAGGCGGTGGGCCCCTTGGCATTCATCTTTTGCAAGGATTTTTTATTATTTCCGAAAAGTTGTTGCGTGAAGTTTCAGTTCATTCCGAGAACTTTTGTTTCTGCACATAAATAACACCATGGTAATTCTGCTGAAAATAGCGTCAGTCCGGGTTAGTTCCATTCTAATCATGCAAGTTAGAGTCCAAAACAAGGGCAAAAGTGTTTGGAAAAGTAGATACGACGGAGACGTATCAACTCCCCCAAGCTTAAACCTTTGCTTGTCCTCAAGCAATTCAGTTGATAAACTGAAAGTGATAAAGAAAAACTTTTACAATCTCTGTTTGCTCTTGTTGTTGTAAATATGTAAAGCCAGCATTCAAGTTTTCAGCAAAGATTATAACTAACCACATTCACAATAACGCTTAGGTCTCAAGTTTACTCATATCAATGGCATAATCAACTAGCGAGCAATAATAACAAATCTCAGATGACAACACTTTATCAAAACAATCATAATATGATATAACAAGATGGTATCTCGCTAGCCCTTTCTGAGACCGCAAAACATAAATGCAGAGCACCTTTAAAGATCAAGGACTGACTAGACATTGTAATTCATGGTAAAAGAGTTCCAGTCAAGTCATACTCAATGTAAACTAACAGTCATGAATGCAAATGACAGCGGTGCTCTTCCAACTGGTGCTTTTTAATAAGAGGATGATGACTCAACATGAAAGTAAATAGATAGGCCCTTCGCAGAGGGAAGCAGGGATTTGTAGAGGTGCTAGAGCTCGGTTTTGAAATAGAGGTGAATAATATTTTGAGCGGTATTCTTTCATTGTCAACATAACAACCAAGAGATGGCGATATCTTCCATGCTACACACATTATAGGCGGTTCCCAAACAGAATGGTAAAGTTTATACTCCCCCTTCCACCAACAAGCATCAATCCATGGCTTGCTCGAAACAACGAGTGCCTCCAACTAACAAGAGTCCCAGGGGGAGTTATGTTTGCAATTATTTTGATTTAGTTTGCATAAAGCATGGGACTGGGCATCCCGGTGACCAGCCACTTTCTCGTGAATGAGGAGCGGAGTCCACTCCTCTTGAGAATAACCCGCCTAACATGGAAGATACAGACAGCCCTAGTTGTTACATGAGCTATTCGAGCATACAAAATAGGATATTTATTTGAAGGTTTAGAGTTTGGCACATACAAATTTACATGGAACGGCAGGTAGATACTGTATATAGGTAGATATGGTGGACTCATATGGAATAACTTTGGGGTTTAGGGAGTTGGATGCACAAGCAGTATTCCCGCTTAGTACAGGTGAAGGCTAGAGAAAGACTGGGAAGCGACCAGCTAGAGAGCGACAACAGTCATGAACATGCATTAAAATTAATCAACACCGAATGCAAGCATGAGTAGGATATAATTCACCATGAACATAAATATCGTGAAGGCTATGTTGATTTGGTTTCAAGTACATGCGTGAACATGCGCCAAGTCAAGTCACTTAAATCACTCAGAGGAGGATACCACCCTATCATACCACATCACAACCATTTTAATAGCATGTTGGCACGCAAGGTAAACCATTATAAGCTCCTAGCTAATCAAACATGGCACAAGAACTATGATCTCTAGTTGTCATTGCAAACATGTTTATTCATAATAGGATGAATCAGGAATGATGAACTAATCATATTTGCAAAAACAAGAGAGGTCGAGTTCATACCAGCTTTTCTCATCTCAATAAGTTCATCATATAATCATCATTATTGCCTTTCACTTGCACGACCGAACGATGTGGATAATAATAATAGTGCACGTGCATTGGACTAAGCTGGAATATGCAAGCATTCAATAAACAGGAGAAGATAAGGCAACATGGGCTCTTTTGTCAGATCAACAATAATGCATTTAAGAGCCACTTCAACAATTTAATTATGGTCTTCTCCTATCGACCCCCAAAGAAAAGAAATAAAACTATTTACACGGGAGAGCTCCCAACAAGTAAAAGAAGAACAGGAAATCTTTCTGGGTTTTCTTTTTAATTACTACTACAAGCATAGAAAGTAAACTAATTAAAAGCTACAACTATTTTTTTTGTTTTTCTTAAGGTTTATCAAACACACAAGAAGAAAGCATAAAAAGGGAAATATACTAGCATGGATGATACAATGAAAAAGTATGAGCACCGACATCTGGCAATGAGTGTGTGAACATAAATGTAATGTCGGTAAGAAATACGTACCCCCCAAGCTTAGGCTTTTGGCCTAAGTTGGTCTATGGCCACGGCTGGCCTGGCGGATATCCATAGTAAAAGTTGGGGTCATACTGAGATGCAGCGGCTATCGCCTCTTGAGCTGCAGCGTAGCGACGAGCGGCCTCCGCCCTCCTCTCGTACTCATCTACCTCCTCTCTGGTAATAACATATCTTCCTTTTGCCTCATAATCAAAGAAGGCAGGAGCAGGGAGAGTAATATGGACAGCACGACGTCTATCAAAGATTAAACAATACTGGAGAGGTGATTCATTCCTCTCGACAAACTGGTGGTGAACCATAGCATTAAAGTCTAGGTAAGCAGGAGGCAACTCAATATCATCTTCACGTATGGCTACACCAAGAAAATTAGCTATGCGGTTTGCATAAATTCCACCAAAGAAATCTCCATTAAATCTATTAAGATGCAACCTACGTGCAACAATGGCTCTCAAATTATAAGATTTGTCTCCTAACACGGCACTCCTAAGAATACTGAGGTCAGGGACACACATGTGACATGCCTCATCTTTACCATTAATGCATCTACCTATGAAGAGAGCAAAATAATGTATAGTAGGAAAGTGAATGCTCCCTATGGTAGCTTGTGTTATATCTCTAGATTCTCCCATAGTTATACTAGCAAGAAAATCTCTAAATTCAGATTTGCGAGGATCCCTGATACTACCCCATTGTGGAAGTTTGCAAGCAGTGGTAAAATCCTCTAAGTCCATAGTGTAAGAATTTTCATAAAGATCAAACAGGACAGTTGGAGAATTACGTGAAGATGAAAATTCAAACCTCCTCACAGAGGAACTAGTGAGATAGTGATACTGGCAGCACTTTTCTTCCTCGAAGCTCACAAGATCAGCGTTACACAAATATGCGTTAAATTCTTCCTTACTTCCCGCTCGATCCATAAAATTTTCCGGAGGCCATTCACAAGGACATACTGGAGCGTCTCTTGGTGGCGCTTCATCAGCATCACGCATTGCAAGCCTGGGTCCTTGCTTCCTTGAAGAACCACCTTGGAACATTTTCCTAAGCATATTTCTTCCTTTGAAAAATTTCTGAAATTTTTAGTAACTTCAAAAAAAAAGTAAACCAAACTCAATAATATTGATAGCAACTACTCCTACAAGTGCCTAGAGCCTATATCATGCATCAAAACTACTTGGAACCATATAAATTTGACATGCAAGCTCAAGAACAGGGTCACCTAAGCAGCAAAAATTTGCAATGAATAAAGCACTAGAACAAAAACTAATTGGACCAATGGAGGAGTCACATACCAAGGAACAATCTCCCCAAGCAGTTTTGTGAGAGGTGCTTTGAGCAAGGAGATCGAAAATGGCAGCAAAATGAGCTTGGACTCAGGTTTGAGTTGGATATTCATGTTTGGGGGAGGAAGAAGGAGTGTGTGGGTGAAAGGATAAGTGGAAGAGGGCCACCGTGGGCCCACGAGGCAGGGCGGCGTGCTCAGGGGGTAGGGCGTGCCCTCCACCCTCGTGGCCAGGTGGATGACCCCCCTGCTGTGTTCTCAGTGCCAAATATTCTCAAATATTCTAGAAAAAATCATATTTAAATTTCAGGGCATTTGGAGAACTTTTATTTTCGGGGTATTTTTATATTGCACGGATAATCAGATAACAGACAGAAAATACTATTTTTATTTTATTTAATATAAATAACAGAAAGTAAGAGGAGGGTACAGCAGGTTGTGCCTTCTAGTTTCATCCATCTCATGCTCATCAAAAGGAATCCACTAACAAGGTTGATCAAGTCTTGTTAATGAACTCATTCCGAATAACATGGAACCGGAGAAATTTCGAATAACACTATGTTACCTCAATGGGGATATGCACATCCCCAATAATAAGAATGTCATATTTCTTCTTGACAGTAGGAAGAGGAAATTCAAAACCTCCAAGTATAATCGATGGGATTTTTCCAATAGAGTTGATACTATGAACTTGAGGTTGTTTCCTCGGAAAGTGTACCATATGCTCATTACCATTAACATGAAAAGTGACATTGCCTTTAGTGCAATCAATAACAGCCCCTGCAGTATTCAAGAAGGGCCTTTCAAGAATAATAGACATACTATCGTCCTCGGGAATATCAAGAATAACAAAGTCCTTTAAAATAGTATCGTTTGCAACTACAACAGGCACATCCTCACAAATACCGACAAGTATAGCAGTTGATTTATCAGCCATTTGCAAAGATATTTAAGTAGGTGTCAACTTACTCAAATCAAGTGTACGATATAAAGAGAGAGGCATAACACTAACACCAGCTCCAAGATAACATAAAGTAGTTTTAACATAGTTTCTTTTAATGGAGCATGGTATAGTGCGTACTCCTGGATCTCCTAGTTTCTTAGGTATTCCACCCTTAAAAGTATAATTAGCAAGCATGGTGGAAATTTCAGCTTCTGGTATCTTTCTTTTATTTGTAACAATATCTGTCATATACTTAGCATAAGGATTCATTTTGAGCATATCAGTTAATCGCATACGCAAAAAGATAGGTCTAATCATTTCAGCAAAGTGCTCAAAATCCTCATCATCCGTTTTCTTGGATGGTTTGGGAGGAGAAGGCATAGGTTTCTGAACCCATGGTTCTCTTTCTTTACCGTGTTTCCTAGCAACAAAGTCTTTCTTTTCATAACGTTGATTCTTTGATTGTGGGTTATCAAGATCAATAGCAGGTTCAATTTCTATATCATTATCATTACTAGGTTGGGCATCAACATGAACATTATCATTAGGGATAATTAGATTTATGCCCCTAGTTGTGTCTCACTCATATGTTTTATCCCTAATTCCCAAAAGTCACTGGTTTTGTCCAAGTCATTTTGCTCCTATTATGCTTTTTCCCTTTGACCGTTTGACCATCAGTTTGAAAACTTCATAACTAATTCATACTAAATCAGAAAAATGCAAATAAGATACCAAAATGTTCAGAAAAACATCACCTATATGTCAGTGTCATTTGCATTCATGAAAAAAGTGTTGGAAAGTGCCCATCCGAGTTTTAGCTCTTATGCTACCACCATGAATAGTAAAATCTACAAAAATTCAAAAAGAATTTAAAAAAATTGGTGGAAAAGAATGACAAATGTTTTAAGTGCGTGCCAAGTTTCATCAGGGAATAACATTCGTGGGTGCCACGGCAAAAAAAACAATCAGCACTCCAAAATAGATTATTTTTTGCCACGACTTCCACGAATGTCGTTCCCTAATGAAACTTGGCAAGCACTTAGAACATTTTTTGTTCTTCGCCACCATATTTTTTTTGAATATTTTTAGAGTTCACTATTCATGGTGGTATCAAAAGAGCTAAAACTCGGATGTGCACTTTCCAACACTTTTTCATGAATGCAAATGACACTGACATATAGGTGATGTTTTTCTGAACATTTTGGTATCTTATTTGCATTTTTCTGATTTAGTATGAATTAGTTATGAAGTTTTCAAACAGACGATCAAACGGTCAAAGGGCAAAACCACAAGAGGAGCAAAGTGACTTGGACAAAACTGGTGACTTTTGGGAATTAGGGGTAAAACAGACGAGTGGGACACAACTAGGGGCATAAATCTAATTATCCCTTCTCATTAACATTATCACTAGATTCAGGTTCATTACCAGATTGTGTTTCAGCATCAGAAATAGAGATGTCATTTGGATTCTCAGGTGTTTCAACAATAGGATCACTAGAAGCATGCAAAGTCCTATCATTTTTCTTTTTCTTCCTATTAGAAGGACTAGGTGCATATATATTATTTCTCTGAGAATCTTGCTCAATTCTCTTAGGGTGGCCTTCAGAATACAAAGGTTCCTGAGTCATTCTACCACCTCTAGTCATAAATCTAACAACATTATTATTATTCTTACTATTCAATCATTGAGCAAATCATTTTGAGCTTTAAGTACTTGTTCTACTTGAGTGGTAACCATAGAAGCATGTTTACTAATAAGTTTAAGTTCACCTTTGACATTAGCCATATAATCACCCAAGTGTTCAAGCATATTTGAATTGTATTTCAATTGTCTACCAAAAAAAGCATTAAAATCTTCTTGCTTAACCATTAATTTATCAAACTCATCTAAGCATGGGCTAGCAAACTTAGTAAATGGGATTTTAGCTTTATCATATCTATAGAGAGAATTTACCTTTACTACCTGTGTTGGGTTATTAAGACCATGAGTTTCCTCAATAGGTAATGGATTAAGATCATATGTTTCTTCAATAGGCGGTAAATTAAGACCGTGTATTTATTCAATAGGAGGTAAATTCTTAACATCTTCAGCTTTAATACCTTCTTCTTTCATAGATTTCTTTGTCTCTTGCATATCTTCAGGACTGAGAAATAGAATACCCCTCTTCTTCGGAGTTGGTTTAGGAATAGGCTCAGAAAGTGTCCAATTATTTTCATTTGTCAACATATTATTCAATAGAATTTCAGCTTCATCCGGTGTTCTTTCCCTGAAAACAGAACCAACACACTATCCAGGTAAATCTGGAGGCATCGGTTAGTCCATTATAAAAGATATCAAGTATTTCATTTTTCTTAAGAGAATGATCGGGCAAAGCATTAAGTAACTTGAGAAGCCTCCCCCAAGCTTGTGGGAGACTCTCTTCTTAAATTTGCTCAAAATTGTATATATCCCTTAAAGCAACTTGTTTCTTATGAGAAGGGAAATATTTAGCAGACAAGTAATAAATCATATCCTGGGGACTACGCACACAACCAGGATCAAGAGAATTAAACCATATCTTAGCATCACCCTTTAATGAGAACGAAAATATTTTAAGGATATAAAAGTAACGAGTTCTCTCACCATTAGTGAACAGGGTGGCTATATCATTTAATTTAGTAATATGTGCCACAATAGTTTTAGATTCATAGCCATGAAAAGGATCAGATTCAACCAAAGTAATTATATCAGGATCAATAGAGAATTCATAATCCTTATCAGTAACAAAGATAAGTGAAGTGGCAAAATCAGGGTTAGGTTTCATTCTAGCATTAAGAGATTGCTGCTTCCATTTAGCTAATAACCTCTTGAGCTCGTATCTATCTTTGCAAGCTAAAATAGCTAAAGAAGCTTCTTTATCAAAAACATAACCCTCAGGAATAACAGGTGAGTCTTCATCATCACTTTCATCAATATTATGAGATACAATATTTTCATTCTCTCTAGCCCTAGCAAGTTGTTCATCAAGAAATTCACCAAGTGGCACAATAGTATCAAGCATAGAAGTAGTTTCATCATAAGTATCATGTATAGCAGAAGTGGCATTATCAATAACATGCGACATATCAGAACGAATAGCAGAAGCAGGTTTAGGTGTCGCAAGCTTACTCAAAACAGAAGTTGAATCAAGTGCAGAGCTAGATGGCAGTTCCTTACCTCCCCTCGTAGTTGAAGGATAAATCTTAGTTCTTGGATCTTTCAAGTTCTTCATAATGATAAGCAGATACAAATCCCAAGTGACTCAAAGAATAGAGCTATGCTCCCTGGCAACGGCGCCAGAAAATAGTCTTGATAACCCACACGTATAGGGGATCGCAACAGTTTTCGTGGGTAGAGTATTCAACCCAAATTTATTAATTCGACACAAGGGGAGCCAAAGAATATTCTCAAGTACTAGCAGCTGAGTTGTCAATTCAACCACACCTGGAAACTTAATATCTGCAGGAAAGTATTTAGTAGCAAAGTAATATGATAGTAGTGGTAACGGTAGCAAAAGGTAACGATAGCAAAAGTAATGTTTTTGGTATTTTGTAGCGATGATAGCAATAGGAACGGAAAAGTGAATAAGCGAAGAACAGTATATGGAAAGCTCATAGGCAATGGATCGGTGATGGAGAATTATGCCGGATGCGGTTCATCATGTAACAATCATAACCTAGGGTGACACAGAACTAGCTCCAGTTCATCGATGTAATGTAGGCATGTATTCCGAATATTTTCATACGTTCTTATGGAAAAGAACTTGCATGACATCTTTTGTCCTACCCTCCCATGGCAGCGGGGTCCTATTGGAAACTAAGCGATATTAAGGCCTCCTTTTAATAGAGTACCAGAACAAAGCATTAACACATAGTGAATACATGAACTCCTCAAACTACGGTCATCACCGGTAAGTATCCCAATTATTGTCACTTCAGGGTTAACGGATCATAACACATAATAGGTGACTATAGACTTGCAAGATAGGATCAAGAACTCTCATATATTGATGAAAACATAATAGGTTCTGATCTGAAATCATGGTACTCTGGCCCTAGTGACAAGCATTAAGCATAGCAAAGTCATAGCAACATCAGTCTCAGAACATAGTGGATACTAGGGATCAAACCCTAACAAAACTAACTCGATTACATGATAGATCCCATCCAACCCATCACTGTCCAGCAAGCCTACGATGGAATTACTCACGCACGGCGGTGAGCATCATGAAATTGGTGATGGAGGATGGTTGATGATGACGATGGCGATGGATTCCCTCTTCGGAGCCCCGAATGGACTCCAGATCAGCCCTCCCGAGAGGATTTAGGGCTTGGCGGCGGCTCCGTATCATAAAACGCGATGAATCCTTCTCTCTGGTTTTTTCTCCCTGAAACCAAATATATAGAGTTGGAGTTGAGGTCGGAGGAGCTCCAGGGGGCCCACGAGTTAGGGGGGCGCGCCCCCACCCTCGTGGATAGGTGGTGGGCTCCCTGGCCTTCATCTTTTGCAAGGATTTTTATTTTATTTCTTAAAAGTTGTTCTGTGAAGTTTCAGGTCATTCCGAGAAATTCTTCACATAAATAACACCATGGTAATTCTGCTGAAAACAGCGTCAATCCGGTTTAGTTCCATTCAAATCATGCAAGTTAGAGTCCAAAACATGGGCAAGAGTGTTTGGAAAAGTAGATACGATGGAGACGTATCAGGGTTTAAAACCGTTTGTATAGCACTGACGCGTACCAGTGTATTAACAGAAAACCCAAAAATATTTCTCGTTCTTCTTTTGTTTGTTGGGAGCTTTCCCGAGTAAATAGTTTTTCTCGTTCTTGTTTTTGCTTTCTTCAGAAAAACAAAAGACTCCAAAAGTATTTCAGTGTGTTTCTTTGAAATTCCGTTTCTTTTCTTTGGGTCATAAGGAGAAGACCACGATGAAAATGTTGAGTGGCTCTCATATGCATTATTGTTAATCTAACAGAGAGCCCATATTACCTTTGTCTTCTCCTTTGATAATTGTTTGAAGATTCCAGCTTAATCCAATGCATGTGCACTCTTATTATTATTCTCATCATTTGGTCATGCAACTGAAAGGCAATAATGACGATATTTGATGAAATGACATAGATGAAGAAAAGCTAGTACAGACTCGACCTATTTTGTTTTTGTGAATATGATTAGCTCATCATTCGTGATTCAGACCTTTATGAATGAAACATGTTTGCAATGACAATTAGAGATTATAGTTACTCGTGCCACGCTTAATTAGCTAGGACTTGATAATGATTTACCTTGCATGCCGACATGCTTTTAAAATGGTTTTGATGTAGTATGATAGGATGCTATCCTCCTTTGAATGATTCAAGTGGCTTGACTTGGCACATGCTCACGCATGTAGTTGTAACAAAAACAACATAACCTCCATTATATTTATGTTCATGGTGATTAATATCCTACTAATTCTTGCACTCAATGTTGATTAATCTCAATGCATGTTTATGACCGTTGTCACTCTCTAGTTGACCGCTCATCAATCTTTTGCTAGCCTTCACTTGTACTAAGTGGGAATACTGCTTGTGCATACTGAGGGAGTCCTGGATTAGGGGGTCTCCGGACAGCCGGACTATATCCATTGGCCGGACTGTTAGACTATGAAGATACAAGATTGAAGACTTCGTCTCGTGTCCGGATGAGACTCTACTTGGCATGGAAGGCAAGCTAGGCAATACGGATATGTGTATCTCCTCCTTTGTAACCGAGCTTGTGTAACCCTAACCCTCTCCGGTGTTTATATGAACCGGAGGGTTTTAGTCTGTAGGACAACATACAATCATACCATAGGCTAGCTTCTAGGGTTTAGCCTCTCCGATCTCGTGGTAGATCTACTCTTGTACTACCCATATCATCAATATTAATCAAGCAGGATGTAGGGTTTTACCTCCATCAAGAGGGCCCGAACCTGGGTAAAACATCGTGTCCCCTGCCTCCTGTTACCATCCGCCTTAGACGCACAGTTCGGGACCCCCTACCCGAGATCCGCCGGTTTTGACACCGACATTGGCGCTTTCATTGAGAGTTCCTCTGTGTCGTCGCCGTTAGCCTTGATGGCTCCTTCGATCATCATTAGCGATGCAGTCCAGGGTGAGACTTTTCTCCCCGGACAGATTTTTGTATTCGGCGGCTTTGCACTGCGGGCCAATTCGCTTGGCCATCTGGAGCAGATTGAAAGTTATGCCCCTGGCCACCAGGTCAGGTTTGGAAGCTTAAACTACACGGCCGATATCCGCGGAGACTTGATCTTCGATGGATTCGAGCCTCGGCCTTGTGGGTCATGCGGTCACGATGAGTACGATTTAGCTATACCATCAGACAGTGTTAAGGAGATCGCACCGGCAGCCGCTCCGACCCTCAATTCGGAGCCAGTTGCGCCGTCCATGGATGGGTGGATGGACCCCGCCACGGAGGCCTTAACCTCAGCGGCGATCGAGCCGAACATCGACCTTACCTTGCACGAGAGCCGTGTTGTTAAACTACCGGACCCTTCTCCGGCCACGGACTCCAAACCGCCTGCGCCCATTCCTATTGAATCTGGTTGTGCGCCGATCATGGAGTTTACCTCCGCGGATATCTTTCAGCACTCGCCCTTCGGCGATATACTGAACTCTTTAAGGTCTCTCTCCTTGTTAGGAGGATCCTGGCCGAACTATGTCCGGCAGGACTAGGATGCGGACGACGAAGAAATTCGCGGCCCACCCACCACCCACTTAGTAGCCACTGTCGATGACTTAACCGACATGCTCGACTTCGACTCCGAAGACATCGACAGTATGGACGACGATGCGGGAACAAAGAGGAACCACTGCCCACAGGGCACTGGACAGCCACCTCATCATACGATATATACATGGTGGATACACCCAAAGAAGGCAATGGCGACGAGACAGCGGAGGATGACCCCTCCAGGAAGCAACCCAAGCGCCAACGTCAGCGGCGCCGCTCTAAGTCCCGCCAAAGCAAAAGTGGTGATACTGACACAGGAGGTAATAACACTCCGGATAGTGCCGAAGACAACAACAACCCCCTCCAGCAAGAGTTAGAGCAGGAGGACGGAGGAGCCAACCCTCCAGAGAGAGTGGCAGATGGAGAGGCGGAGGATGATAATTACAAGCCCCCTCTGAAGACGAGGCAAGCCTCGACGATGACGAATTCGCCGTGCCAGAGGATCCCGTCGAACAAGAGCGCTTCAAGCGCCGGGTTATGGCCATGGCAAATAGCCTTAAGAAAAAGCAGCAGCAGCTTCTAGCTGATCAAGATCTGCTAGCTGACAGATGGACTGAAGTCCTCGCGGCCGAGGAATATAAACTTGAGCGCCCCTCCAAGAGTTACCCAAAATGCAGGTTGCTACCTCGACTGGAGGAAGGAGCGTATGACGAGGCTGATCGGCCACCTCGTGGCCGTGATAGAGAGGCATTCCAGCCAAAAGCTCAGCCTACACCCCAACGCCATTCAAATAAAAAAGCTTGGGAAACACACTAGACCTGCGAGACGTATTGGAGGACAAAGCAAAACATGTAAGATCGATCTACGGATCACGTGGGCGCGCCACTATGCGAGACGATAAACGTCACGCCGGATACAGTAAAAGTAAATCCGGCCGGGCCGAACACAGCGGGCAAGACCCATTCGAGCTGCGTCGCGATATAGCCCAATACAGAGGTGCCGCACACCCCTTATGCTTCACAGACGAAGTAATGGATCATCAAATCCCAGAAGGTTTCAAACCCGTAAATATTGAATCATACGACGGCACAACAGATCCTGCGGTATGGATCGAGGATTTCCTCCTCCACGTCCACATAGCCCGCGGTGATGACTTACACGCCATCAAATACCTCCCACTAAAGCTCAAAGGACCAGCGCGGCATTGGCTTAACAGCTTGCCGGCAGAGTCCATTAGCTGTTGGGAAGATCTAGAAGCCGCATTCCTCGACAACTTTCAGGGCACTTATGTGCAACCACCAGATGCCAATGACTCGAGCCACATAATTCAGCAGCCAGAAGAATTGGCCAGGCAATTCTGGACTCGGTTCCTAAGAAAGAAAAATCAAAGCATCGACTGTCCGGATGCAGAGGCCCTAGTAGCCTTCAAACACAACATCCACGACGAGTGGCTAGCCCGGCACCTTGGTCAGCAAAGCCGAAATCTATGGCAGCCCTCACGACACTCATGACCCACTTTTGTGCGGGAGAAGACAGCTGGCTGGCTCGCAGCAACAATATGTCAAAGAACCATGGTACTTCGGATACTAAGGACGACAATAGCAGCTCACGTCGCAACAAACATAAGCGCCGCATTAATAGAGATAATACGGAAGATACGGCAGTCAATGCCGGATTCAAAGGCTCTAAACCCGGTCAACGGAAAAAGCCATTCAAAAGAAGCACTCCGGGCATGTCCAGTTTGGACCGTATACTCGATCGCTCATGACAAATACACGGCACCCCCGACAAGCTAG
This sequence comes from Triticum aestivum, assembly GCF_018294505.1. NCBI lineage: Eukaryota > Viridiplantae > Streptophyta > Magnoliopsida > Poales > Poaceae > Triticum > Triticum aestivum. Next base: position 387,171,016 of record NC_057806.1, on the reverse strand, counting down.
CCAACCACACCAATAGGGATTGTTGGGTGTTCAAGCAGGCCGGCAAGTTAATTGCCGAAGACAAAGATAAGGGGCCACATAGTGATGACGAGGAAGAGCCCCGGCAGCCGAACACCGGAGGACAGAAGAGGTTCCCCCCCACAAGTGCGGACGGTGAACATCATATACGCAATCCACATCCCCAAGAGGGAGCGGAAGCGTGCGCTCAGGGACGTATATGCGTTGGAGCCAGTCGCCCCAAAGTACAACCCATGGGCCTCCTATCCGATCACCTTCGATCGCAGGGACCACCCCACTAGTATCTGTCATGGCGGATTCGCCGCACTGGTCCTAGACCCAATCATTGGCGTATTTCACCTCACTCGAGTCCTTATGGATGGCGGCAACAGCCTGAACCTACTTTATCAGGACACAGTGCGCAAAATGGGTATAGGCCCCTCAAGGATCAAACCCACAAAAATGACCTTTAAAGGCGTTATTCCAGGTGTAGCGGCCCATTGCACAAGCTCAATTATACTGGAAGTGGTCTTCGGATCCCTGGATAACTTCCGAAGCGAAGAATTAATCTTTGATATAGTCCCGTTCCGCAGTGGTTATCATGCACTACTCGGGCGAACCGCATTTGCGGATTCAATGCGGTACCGCATTATGCATACCTCAAGCTCAAAATGCCAGGACCTCGTGGCGTTATTACAGTTAATGGAAACACAGAGCGCTCTCTCCGAACGGAGGAGCACACTACGGCCCTCGCAGCAGAAGTGCAAAGCAGCCTCTCAAGGCAATCCACTAGTTCGGCGTTTCAAGACCCGAACACCTTCAAGCGCGCTCGGAGTAATCGGCAACTAGACTGCCTGGCACGATCTGAGCTCGCGTAGCAATGCGGCCCCACCCCAGTCCCAGCCAAAGGGCAAAATCGGTGCCACGCGTACATAATTACGCATTAAAAATACCATGGGCATAGGTGGGGAGGGGGCACAACTACGGCACGCCCCAAGACGCGGCTTAAACCGCACTAGGGGCTTCCCGCTTTGTTATTTTTCTCTTTGCAGGACTTTAATCTCTGGATACCCTGTCCGGCAGCATGATTGCCGAACACATGATGCAGCAACCAAGGAGGCAGAAAGCTACGTCACACCATGGAATTTCCAGGTGGATTACGATAACGAGTGAAATATTTGCTTTAATACTATTCCTCAGCTTGCCCTTGGAAGGGACATAGTCCCAATTTTTGCTTATCACACTATCTGTATCATTCTTCTTTAACGCACCTTTTTGAATAAACAGTGCATAACATTACGACTATTATTGCATTCTTGTTATATATATATATATATGCGTTCATTAATGACGTCTTGCAACCGTACACTTCGGCACGGCCAATACACCAGGGGCTTACGTACCCCGCAATATGGTGTGAGAAGTCCGAACACTTTCACAAGTGCGGCAGCCCGAACTTATAGCATTATATGCATCAGCTCCGAATCATGTCTTTGGTCAAATGTTGGGTTTTCCCGGCTCCTATGTTTTGGTCCCTTATGTTCCGCTCTATCGGCTAAGGTAACGCTAGGAGAACTACTGCGATTGTGCCCCGGTTCTGCTGGGCTAAGCACCTCCATAGAGAAAGCTAAAACTGATTGTCATGATAAGGCGAGAGACTGGTCGCTGTTCGGCGAGGTTTCGAGTCCCTAAAGACTTATGCCGCTTAGAGCGAGGGGCCAACCCTGTCCGGCTCAAAGGCATGTATCGCGCCCCGTATTCGGCCTTCCGAATACCAGGGGCTTCGCCAAAATTTAAAATTATAGAATGCTATGGCTAAGTGAGAGTGATAAAGCATTATTAGTCTGGTTGCCTTGTTCGTTGTGCTGAGCACCTCCCTCGAAGGACCCAAAAATGGGAACAAGAGTGCTCAGGTTTATCCCGAACACCCCAGCACTCGCGGCATGGGGGGAGAAGCCGAGGACTAGCCATCTCTCAGATTGGATAAACAGCCAAACAGAAGGTAATATTTTAAATTCAAACAAGCGTTGCATAGCGCATATGAACAAGTTTTCATAAATACAAGTTCACACGAGCAAGTTTCACTCAAATATTACATCTTTCGTGCACTCGTCCGCTACGAGACGGGCACCCTTCAGAACACCCTCGTAGTACATCTCGGGGTGGCGATGCTCCTTGCCCTCCGGCGGCCCTTCCTTGATCAGCTTCATGGCGTCTAGCTTGACCCATTGCAACTTCACACGGGCGAAAGCCCGGCGTGCACCTTCAATGCAGACGGATCGCTTGACGACCTCCAGCCGCGGGCAGGCATCCACAAGCCACCTCACCAGGCCGAAGTAGCTATTCGGAAGGGCGTCACCAGGCCACAGCCGGACTATAAAGCCCTTCATGGCCTGTTCGGCCGCCTTGTGTAGCTCGACCAGCTGCTTTAGCTGGTCGCTCATTAGCACCGGGTGTTCGGTCCCAGTATACTGAGACCAAAACAGCTTCTCTGTTGATCTTTCCTCCTCGGCCTGGTAAAATTGTGCGGCATCGGACATGCTGCGGGGCAAATCTGCGAATGCTCCTGGAGAGCTCCGGATTTGGGTAAGTAACAGGTAATTTACTTTCATATTCTTGCTTTGCATATAGAATGCCTTACCCGCAGCTATCTTCTTCATCGCCTCAATCTCCTTGAGGGCCCTTTGGGCTTCGGCCTTGGCATTCTTCGCACTCTCAAGGGCCATGGCAAGCGCAGACTCCCGCGTCTTCGAGTCAAGCTCCAACGCCTCGTGCTTCGTCACGCGAGCTTGGAGCTCTTGTTGCACCTCGCCCACCCGCGCCTCCTGCTTTTCTCGCTCGGTGCGCTCCTTGGCTGCTTTGTTTTCGGCCTCGGACAACGCTTGCTTTAGGGTCGCCACTTCGGCCGTGGCCCCTGGCAAATTCATGATGATCCTATCATTTTGCACTCACATCCTTTTTATACATATCCATAGACTAGGTATTACTTACCTTTGTTCTCCTCGAGCTGCCTCTTGGCAAGGCCGAGCTCGTCCTTGGACCCTTTAAGGTCCTGCTTCAGTACATCGACCTCCGCAGTCAGTGCAGCAGATGCCAGCAGCGAAGCCTGCATATGCATATTGACATACTTATATTAGACTCCTACGATATTGTTTGATCCTCTGTTCGGCTTTTCTTTGTGAACACCGAACAGAGCATCATGGGCTACTGTCTATGCGGTAATATTTTTCCTATATTTTAAATACTCACCTCAAAGCCTGTTAGAAGGCTGGCACAGGCTTCCGTCAGTCCGCTTTTGGCGGACTGAACCTTCTCGATCACCGCACTCATAATATTGCGGTGCTCTTCGTCGATGGAAGCGCTGCGAAGCGCTCCCAGCGGATTGTCCGGTGCCTCTGGATGGACAGAGGTCACTAGCACAGGCGTCTTGCCCCTCTTGGAAGGAGGCCACCTGCCCGAGTCCAGAACCACTGGAGGTTCCGGCGTGGTGTTCGGCTCAGGGCCGAACTCGGAGCCCTCAGGGGCCTTGTCCCCTCTGCTCCCGGAGTCCGGAAGGCCGCCTTGAGGCGCCTCCGGGACTGTCTCCCCTCGACCCAGTGCCTCTTGAGACAATACCTCGGCATCATCCGCAGGGTGAGGGGAGGTGGTGGTCGGAACTGGATCGCTATCCATAGCCGACAAGCCTAGGGAGCCGTCCGACGATACATCGATACGGGCTCGTGGCGGCCTGCATAATCATATTCGGCGTTAGGTGAAGCAGTGCGACAAAGGAATGCTATGAGTTACTCTGGTATCCGAATACTTACGACTTCCCTAGGGGCTTGGCCCTAGGCAGCCACTCGTCTTCGCCGTCGGCGACGGTGGTAGAACTGTCCGGAAGGAGAGTCCTTCCCTTCTTGGACCCTTTGGCCTCCCCAGTTGGGGCGGCCTTCCTTTTCTTGTCTCCCCCGACTGGAGGGGGAGCATCTTCATCTTCCTCCTCGTCTTCGGGGGGGGGGGGGAGTGCGTCGCGGAGTTTTCGGACGATGAGTCCGATACTCCCGGTCGTCGGGAACTCTTTCGGGTTCCCTTGGCCTTCTTGGTCTTCTCTGGCACCTAGTAAGGAGCCAGAGTCAGCATCTTCGCCGGGAGAGCGTCTGTTGGGCCTTCGAGAAAAGGAGCCGGACAGTCGATCTGTCCGGCCGTCTCCTGCCAGTCCTGTCAAAGGTACTGGAGCTTAGATCCCGCATAGAGTCAAACTATGAAAAACAAGTACCCTGTAAGAGGTAAAAAACTTACCGCGCTGGCTTGGCGCTTCGCGCTGAATCCGCAATCCTCAGTTGTAACATCCCAAATTTTCAAATTGGAATGTTATACATAGATCATCCATGCATATCATGATTTGTTGCATTTCTGTTCCGCAATCCTCGAAATCCTAAGCAACTCAAGTACCCACAGAGAGAGAGTTGGGGATTTTCCGGTTTTCATATTTGATTTTTATCAAATAATGAAACGAGGATTTTGTTTTTCTATAATTTTTCTCTCCGAAAAATATTTCATATTAAATCAAATGAGTGGAGATAATAGGACTTCTCCAAAATAATTGAAATATTGGAGGAAAATATTGAAATCATTTATTGGATTTTATTTGGTTTTATTCGGATTTTATTTGCATTAGAAAAATTGCACATTTTCAAAATTGCATTTTAGGGCCAAGAAAATGTTCAACTCGTCCTAAATATTTTATTTAGACGGTGAAAATTTGTTTTGGAATTTTTAGGTTTTTTTAGGATTTTATTTCGGTCGGCGAAGTTTAAAAAAAAGGTTTCCCGTGCCGACTGGGCCTAAGGCCCAGCCGCGCCAGGCCGCCGCCACCGCCTCCTGCGCGCGCGCGCGCCGCCGCCGACTCGGACGATGAGTCCGAGCTGGACTTCGTCGCCACCGCCTTGCCCCCTCCTCCAAGCCGCCCCACCCCGCCCCCTTGATATACGCGCCTCCCGCACCCCCCCCCCCGAGCCGCGCCGCGAGCCCCGCGCCACCGACGCCCGCCGCCCGCGCCGCCGCCACCCCTCGAGCCGCCGCCCCGCCGCCCAAGCCCTCGCCGAAGCCCCTCGCCGGAGGTAGCCGCCGGTTCCAACCGCCGGTTTTTCTAAAAAAAACGTTCGGTTTTTTTTCAAAACCCTAGTTTTCATTTTTTTTTTAATAGATCGGTTTTTTTCTCCGGTTTATTTTTTTAGCGAGTGTTCGCTCGTTCGTTCGTTTTAACGAACGCGTTCTTCATTTAAATCCAGATAACGAACATTCGTTCGTTAATCCGTTCGTCGTTTTTCTTTTTCTCGGATTTATTCCGCGATTTTTCTGATCGCGATTTCTGATCCGATCTTAATTTCTGTTTATCTTTTCGCTCGTTTATCGGAATCAGGTGATTCAAGCGCCTGGAGTTTCGTCTCGAAACCCTCTTTCCGGTTAATCAACTCAAACAAGTTTTTGTTACTGTAAAATTTGACTTCAGTTCAGATTAGTAGACGAAGTGGTTTTCTTTCGTCGTTTGACTTTCGTTGCTTCGTTTGATTTGACTCTTTTTGCGTACCGGAGTTCTTAAATTGAACTTTCTGGTCAACCTCTCTTATTTGAGTTTTGCTTGTGCATCGTTGTTTGTTACTTATGTATGTTATTGTTTGCTTGCGGTAGAATTCCCGGAGTGCGAAGCGTGTTACTACGAGTCTCTAGGATTCGTGGATCGTCAGCAAGGCAAGTAACACTTTGATCATATCCCATTATTACCCAGTTTTATGCATTAGTTCCAATCCTCAAACATTGCATGATTAGGATGTCATTAACTTGTGGGATGGGAAGTAGTTGCTGAGGTAGAACCTATTGCCCTATTATATTCAAACCCTTGGGAGTTACTCCTACGTATTGCTTATATTGCTATGATATGCTCGTAGACGTGGTTTGGGTTTGAGTGAAATTCATGACAGATGTGAGATTGTTAATTAATGGTTCAACTTAAGGTCGCAACTTAATCAAACAACTAGGTGGATTGAGGCACCTGGGGAACCCAGTGTTGTCTGTATTTTTTTTGGAAATCCCGGGGTACCCGTGTGATCTTCCTATGGACCGCCACCCAGGCTCAAAGGGAACTGAGATGATTCATGCTAGAAACTTCCGTGTGCAGCCACAAGCTATTATGGGCTCTAGCATAGTTGAGTAAGTTACGTGAAGCTCTTGAAGAGGTAGATCAGCAGGTAGTGGGTTTTGTAGGTTTGGTATGGTCTACCCGGAGTAGAGAGTTAACGTTTCTGAAAGACTGTGTCTCGGTCATCCATTTGTCAAACACCATGTAGTGCGAGAAATCCAACGGAGGCGATCGAGTCTTGTGGGGAAAAGTGCGCAAACTTCTGCAGAGTGTACAATCTAATCACGATTAGCCATGTCCACGGTTATGGACAATTCTTGAGTATCTAGTACTTGGGTTATCACATGTATCTCACCATGTTTAATTAATACTGTTGGGTTGTTAATCACTTTAATTGGGATTGAGTTGGGGGTACCTTCTCAATGATGTTTCAACCACCATGATAGTTAAATAAACAAAAAATCTATTCCTTTGTTGTAGGGAAAAATTGGCTTTTCGCAAAAACTATAACCATAGAGCTTTCCACCAGCCATATATGCATGTAGTGATAGCATTATTCTGTTTCTGCTCTACTGTGTTACTTTGCCAGCATATTCCGTGTGTTGTCCCATTTTCGGGCTGCAACGTATTATGTTGCAGACTTTTCAGACGAGGAGTAAGGTTCGTTAGGTCGTTGCCGTGCAGCTCAGCTATGCCGTTGGAGTTGATGGACTCACCTTATCTTCCAAACCTTCCGCTGTTATCGCATTAGATGGTCTTAAGCCATATTATTGTAATAAGCTCTCTTTGGAGACATTCAATGTAATAGTGTGTGATTGCTACTCTGTTATAAATCCTTCGAGTACTGTGTGTGTCAGCATTACCGATCCACGGATGACACTGAAGCACAAAGACTTGACCATCTGAGGTCGGGTCGCTACATCAGTAGTGGGAGGTGGAACCTCGGCGCCCTTCAATAGCACCCACCAGGCATCCTCATGAGTTGTGTCGAAGAGCCTTTTCAGAGTTTGGCACAGGAGGATCCAGCGGATGAGCATGACCTGGACTACGTTGACAAGTTTGAGCTTCTTGTTCACCATGTTTTGAATACATGTTTGGAGTCCGGTCAGCTCTCCCGAACTACCCCAGGACAGGCCCTTCTCTTGCCAGGAGGTGAGCCGCGTGGGGATGCCAGATCGGAACTCGGGGGCCGCTGCCCATTTAGGGTCATGTGGCTCGGTGATGTAGAACCACCCTGATTGCCACCCCTTTATGGTATCCACGAAGGAGCCCTCGAGCCATGTGACGTTGGGCATCTTTCCCACCATGGCGCCTCCGCACTCCGCCTGGCGGCCGCTCACTACCTTCGGCTTGACATTGAAAGTCTTCAGCCATAAGCCGAAGTGGGGCTTGATGTGGAGGAAGGCCTCGCACACGACGATAAACACCGAGATGTTGAGGATGAAGTTCAGGGCCAGATCATGGAAATCCAGGCCGTAGTAGAACATGAGCCCCCAGACAAATGGGTGGAGAGGGAATCCCAGTCCATGGAGGAAATGGGTAAGGAACACTACCCTCTCATGGGGCCTGGGGGTGGGGATGAGCTGCCCCTCTTCTGGGAGCCGGTGCGCGATGTCGTCGGGCAGGTATCCGGCTCTCCTCAGCTTCTTGATGTGTCCCTCCATGACGGAGGAGACCATCCACCTGCCTCCCGTTCCGGACATGGTTGGAGAGGGTTGAGGTGGGAAATGCGGACTTGGGCGCTGGAGCTCAAGTGTGCGAAAATGGATGAGCAAAGGAGGAAGAGGGCGTGGATGAAAAGGTAAATCATTATCCCTTTATATGGGCGGACGAAACTATGCGTCCCCACTAGCATGGTAAAACTTGCTTATCCCCCAAGCGCCGTAATCGATGGCACGGTTGGGTTACCCACACCCGTATTGATGAGAATCTCATGATAAGGGGACACAATCTCTGCTTTGACGAGACGTGTCGAAAAACTGCCTCACGTTATGTGCGGGGCTAGTTAAAGGAAACGGTTCGAATAATCACCGGGCCATGACATAATGTCGTGTTGCCAAAATAAGTCAGCAAATTGGATTTGTGGAAATATTATTCTCTATGCGGTGGTATGTGGAACTTATTTTGCAGGGTCGGACACTATCCTTGTATTCAAATTCTTCCGTGGTGTATTCGAAGGAGGAACCCGCCTTGCAATGCCGAAAACAATACTGCGCGCCGGACACATCGTCATTGAAAGTCTGGTTCAGGGGCTACCGAGGGAGTCCTGGATTAGGGGGTCTCCAGGCAGCCGGACTATATCCATTGGCCGGAGTGTTAGACTATGAAGATACAAGATTGAAGACTTCATCTCGTGTTCGGATGAGACTCTACTTGGCGTGGAAGGCAAGCTAGGTAATACGGATATGTGTATCTCCTCCTTTGTAACCGACCTTGTGTAACCCTAACCCTCTCCGGTGTCTATATAAACCGGAGGGTTTTAGTCCGTAGGACAACATACAATCATACCATAGGCTAGCTTCTAGGGTGTAGCCTCTCTATTCTCGTGGTAGATCTACTCTTGTACTACCCATATCATCAATATTAATCAAGCAGGACGTAGGGTTTTACCTCCATCAAGAGGGCCCGAACCTGGGTAAAACATCGTGTCCCCTGCCTCCTGTTACCATTCGCCTTAGACGCACAGTTCGGGACCCCCTACCCGAGATCCGCCGGTTTTGACACCGACACATACACTCCCTTAAACCCAAAGTTGTTCCATATGAGTGTACCATACCTACCTATATGCGGTATTTACCTGCCGTTCCAAAGTAAATTTGCATGCGCCAAACTCTAAACCTTCAAGTAATAACCTATTTTGTATGCCCAAATCACTCATGTAGCAACTAGGAGCTGTTAGTATCTTCCATGCTAGGTAGGTTATTCTCGCGATGAGTGTTTATTCACTTGTCATTCACAAGAAAGTGGCAGGTATTCGGGATGCCCCGTTCCATGCTCTAAATCAAATCAAAGTATAAATATCAAACAAAACTCGCCTAGGACTGTCATTCGTATGGACGGTGCCCGTGGATTTGGTTAGCCGTGGAGTGTGATTGTTGGTGGAGGGGGAGGGGGAGTAAAAACTTTACCATTCTATTCGGGAACCGCCTGTAATATGAGTATGAGTGTGACTTGATCTCTTTTGCCATGAATTATAATGTCTAGTCAGTCCTTGATCTTCAGGGATGCTCTGCATTTATGTTTTGCAGTCTCAGAAAGGGCTAGCCAAATACCATTTTGTCATATCATATCATGATTGTTTTGAAAAAGTGTTGTCATATGAGATTTATTATTATTGCTCGCTAGTTGATTATGCCATTGATATGAGTAAATGTGAGACATAAATGTTATTGTGAAAATGGTTAGTTCATAATCTTTGCTGAAAACATGAATACCGGCTATACATATTTGCAACAACAAGATCAAACAGAGTTTGTAAAAGTTTTTCTTTGTCACTTTCAGTTTATCAACTGAATTGCTTGAGGACAAGCAATGGGTTAAGCTTGGGGGAGTTGATACGTCTCCATCGTATCTACTTTTCCAAAATCTTTTCCCTTGTTTTGGACTCTAACTTGCATGATTTGAATGGAACTAACCCGGACTGACACTATTTTCAGCACAATTGCCATGGTGTTATTTTTGTGCAGAAATAAAAATTCTTGGATTGACCTGAAAATTTATGGAGAATATTTTTGGAATATATAAAAAATACGGGCGCAAGAATCAACCAGAGGGGGGCACCCAGAGGCCACTAGCCCTGGGGCGCGCCCACCCCTCTAGGGCATGCCCTGCAGGCTTGTGGACCCCTTGGAGCTCCTCTGACCCTAATTCCAACACTATAAGCACCTATCCACGGACAAAAAAATCATAGAGAAGGATTTACCGCGTTTTACGATACGAAGCCGCCACCGCCTCCTGTTCTTCATTGGGAGGGCTGATCTGGAGTCCGTTCGGGGCTTCGGACAGCGGGATTCTTCGACATCATCATCACCAACCTTCCTCCATCACCAATTTCATAATGATCACCACCATGCGTGTGTAATTCCATCGTAGGCTTGCTGGACGGTGATGGGTTGGATGAGATTTATCATGTAATCGAGTTAGTTTTTTTAGGGTTTGATCCCTAGTATCCACTATGTTCTGAGATTGATGTTGCTATGACTTTGCTATGCTTAATGCTTGTTACTAGGGCCCTACTACCATGATTTCATATCTGAAAATATTATGTTTTCATGAATATATTTGTGTTCTTGATCCTATCTTGCAAGTTGTAGACACCTATTACGAGTTATGATCCGCATACCACAAGGTGACAATAATTGGGATTCTTTCCGGTGATTACCGTAGTTTGTGGAGTTCATGTATTCACTAAGTGCTAATACTTTGGTCCGGTTCTATATTAAAAGGATGCCTTAATATCCCTTAGTTTCCACTAGGACACCACTTCCACGGGAGGGTAGGACAAAAGATGTCATGCAAGTTCTTTTCCATGAGCACATATGACTATATAAGGATACATGCCTACATTATTGATGAATTGGACAATTTTGTGTCACCCTAGGTTATGACTGCTACATGATGAATATCATATGATGCAATTATCATTACCGATCCATTGCCTACGAGCTTTTCACATATTGATCTTTGCTAAGTTACTTTCGTTGCTACTACTATTACAATCACTACAAAACTACTACTGTTACTATTGTCACCATTACCGTTACTTCCATAATACTTTGCTACTAAAAACTTTGCTACAGATATTAAGTCTTTCAGGTGTGGTTGAATTGACAACTCAACTGCTAATACTTGTGAATATTATTTGGCTCCCCTTGTGTCGAATCAATAAATTTGGGTTGAATACTCTACCCTCGAAAATTGTTTCGATCCCCTATACTTGTGGGTTATCAGTATGGGTATATCTACTTAATGAAACACAGGTCTGAAACATTTGAAAGTTCAAAGAATTTCAGAGTGAAGTGGGGAATCATTGTAACAAGAAAGTAAAGTTTCTACATCGCAGAGGCGAATATTGGAGTTACGAGTTTGGCCTTCATTTAAAACATTGTGGAATTGTTTCACAACTCACGCCACCTGGAACACCACATCGTAATGGTGTGTCCAAACGTCATAATCGTACTTTAGTAGATATGGTGCATTCTATGATGTCTCTTACCGATTTGCCTTTATCATTTTGGGGTTATGCATTAGAGACAGCCGCATTCAAGTTAAATAGGGCACCATCTAAATCCGTTGAGACGACACAGTATGAACTATGGTTTGGCAAGAAACCTACACTCTCATTTCTTAAAGTTTGGGGATGCGACGCTTATGTCAAAAGGCTAAAACCTAATAAGCCCAAACCCAAATCAGAGAAGTGCATCTTCATAGGATACCCTAAAGAAACTATTAGGTACACGTTCTACCAGAGATGCGAAGGCAAGATCTTTGTTGCTAAGAATGGGCCATTTCTAGAGAAGGAATTTCTCTCGAAAGAAGTTAGTGGGAGGAAAGTAGAACCCGATGAGGTAGTTGTACCTTCTCTCGAATTGGAAAGTAGTACATCAGAGAAAACAGTTCACGTGATGCCTACACCAACTAGAGAGGAAGCTCATGGCGATGTGAACTAGATTGTTGACTCTAGTGCAAGTGGGAGAATGATGGAAATATGCCCTAGAGGCAATAATAAATGGTTATTATTATATTTCCTTAATCATGATAAAGGTTTATTATTCATGCTATAAATGTATTGACCGGAAACTTAAATGCATGTGTGGATACATAAACAAATACCTTGTCCCTCGTATGCCTCTGCTAGACTAGCTTGTTCATCAAAAGATGGTTAATGTTTACTAACCATAGACATGAGTTGTCACTTGATAACAGGATCACATCATTCGTAGAATGATGTGATGGACAAGACCCATCTGATAGCTTAGCATATGATCATTCGGTTTATTGCTACTGCTTTCTTAATGTCAAATACGTATTCCTTCGACCATGAGATCATGCAACTCCCAGATACCAGAGCAATACCTTGTGTGCTATCAAACATCACAACGTAACTGGGTGATCATAAAGATGCTCTACAAGTATCTTCGAATGTGTCTATTGAGTTGACATGGATCGAGATTAGGATTTGACACTCCATGTGACGGACAGGTATCTCTAGGTCCTCTCAGTAATACAACATCCCAAGAAGCTTGCAAGCAAAGTGACTAAGAAGTTAGTTACAAGATCATGTATTACGGAACAAGTAAAGAGACTTGACAGTAATGAGATTGAACTAGGTATGGAGATACCAACAATCGAATCTCGGGCAAGAGACGTACCGACAGACAAAGGGAACTACGTATGTTGTCATAAAGGTTCCACCGATAAAGATCTTCGTAGAATATCTAGGAACCAATATGGGCATCCAGGTCCCACTATTGGTTATTGAACAAAGAAGCATCTCAGTCATGTCTACATCATTCTCGAACCCGTAGGGTCCGCATGCTTAGCGTTCGTTGACGATATAGTATTATATGAGTTATGTATATATGTTGGTGACCTAGTGTTGTTCGATGTCTGTTGGGAAAAATATATGGGGTTATGTATTTTCCCCTGACCCGTGCATGGACAAGTCAAGGACAAGCCAAAACACAAGAAACCAAGAGATTCGGAGGACCAACATAGAGACCAGAAAGACCAGGGTCGAGCCAGAGAAGCAAGACACCATCAGAAGAATGCCTCCTTTGCCGGGTAGGCGAGCCAGCAAAGGGCGAGTCCACACACAGAAGGAGACAACCAAGGCACCCCGGCAAGGCCTGCTGGGACTCACGAAGACGAGACCACCTCACCAACCTCTCCAGCACAACCCGGTCGTCGATCAATATGGTGTCAAGCCGCTGGGTGACTAGGTGGCAGCCATTCGCCACATGGCAGCCTCTCTCTACAGGAAAAGCCCATAGATGACACCCATCCTGCGATGTGTCAATCAGGCAGGCATGGAGCTGGCAAGATGGCCCGGCAAGCCTTGCCGGGAAACCAATGATGTGAGTTGAGCAGTGCATTTAGTGCACCCCTGTCAACCCGCAGAGTTAGGTATGATAGCATTGTTTGCTATCTTATCAGTGCATAATGACTACTTTGCCATTGTGGTAACCCCTTGATCTATAAAAGGAGGCCCATCGCAACCGTAGACAGGGTTAGAAGGTTGGATAACTCACGCCCTCATATGCGTGTAGCCATTGCCGCCCTAAGGGCAACCCCTGCCGGGCAAGTGTACTGCGCTCCACCACCACCTTTCCACCATCACCAAAGCAGGAGTAGGGTTTTACACCTCGCAATGGTCCGAACCTGGGTAAAATTCCCTATGTGATCTCTGTCGTGTTGCCCCACGCTTGTCTGCTCTTTGTCCAACGTGACGTCCCCCTGCTGAACCAGCAAGGGGCCCTCTGGTCCCATAGGTGGCCGTGGTTTCCCGCGACAATGTCCTAGATGAGATCACGGACATGACGAGGAGCTCCGGAATGGTCCAGAGGTAAAGATTGATATATGGGATAATAGTGTTTGGTCTCTGGAAGGGTTCCGAAATTCACCGGGAGCGGTTTTAGATGTTTCCCAAAATGTTCTGGTGTGAGAACACTTTATTTGGGCCAAGGGGTAAAGCCCACGGGGCTTTAGGAAGGTGCAAAAGGAAGTTTTGCAAAGGCCAGGGGCCGGACGCCAGGGACCCTGTGAAAGTGCAACTATCCCCGGGTGGTTTTGGTAATTCCTAACAACATATAGCTCATTGAGCTAATGCTATTCCAAGATGAATATTTTAGGAAAGCTCAATGGTTGGCATGGCATGGATTAGAAAGTGGACCCTTCAAAATGCTAAGGATAAAAGATTGGCTCAAGCTCAAAGCACAAGACTCTACATTTTTCTATTTTAGTGATCCAAGATCACATTGAGTCTATAGGAAAAGCCAGTACTATTAAGAAGGGATGAGGTGTTGCTTAATGATGTACTTGCTCAAAATGCTTAGTGATATGCTCCAAAACCCTCCACTACTTTCTCATATCCCCCTATGTCCCACACCAAATATCCAACTCGGCCCCACTGATTCTTTCTATCCGGCGCCACCGAGTTCAATTGACATAGCCACTACCAGAAACCCTAGTCTTTTCGGTCTCACCGATAGGGATCTCGGTCTCACCGAGATGGGATTGTAATCTCTCTGTTTCCCTTAGTAACACTTTGGTTCAACCGAGATGAGTGATCGGTCCCACCAATATTGCAATGTAAACTCTCTGTTTCCCTTTCGTAACACTTCGGACCAACCGAGATGAGCGAATCGGTCCCACCGAGTTTGCCTGACCAACTATTTGTTAGTCCATTACCAAAATCGGTCTCACCGAGTTTGTGTAATCGGTCTCACCGAGATTACGTTATGCCCTAACCCTAACGAAATTGGTCCCACCGAGTTGACATGTCGGTCCCACCGAGAATCCTAACGTTCACATTTTGAACTAAATCGGTCTGACCGAGTTTCATGATTCGGTCCCATCGAGTTTGGTGATTTGTGTGCAACGGTTAGATTTTGTGTGGAGGCTATAAATACCCCTCCACCCACTCTTCATTCATGGAGAGAGCCATCAAAACATGCCTACATTTCCAATACACATTTTCTAAGAGAGAACCACCTACACTTGTGTTGAGGTCAAGATATTCCATTCCAACCACATAATTCTAGATCTCTAGCCCTTCCCCAAGTTGCTTTCCACTCAAATCCTCTTTCTACCAAATCCAATGCTATGAGAGAGAGTTGAGTGTTGGGGAGACTATCATTTGAAGCACTAAAGCAAGCAGTTCATCATCAACACACCATTTGTTACTTCTTGGAGAGTGGTGTCTCCTAGATTGGCTAGGTGTCACTTGGGAGCCTTCGACAAGATTGTGGAGTTGAACCAAGGAGTTTGTAAGGGCAAGGAGATCGCCTACTTAGTGAAGATCTACCCTAGTGAGGCAAGTCCTTCGTGGGCGACGGCCATGGTGGGATAGGCAAGGTTGCTTCTTCGTGGACCCTTCGTGGGTGGAGCCCTTTGTGGACTCGCGCAACCGCTACCCTTCGTGGGTTGAAGTCTCCATCAACGTGGATGTATGATAGCACCACCTATCGGAACCACGCCAAAATCTCTGTGTCAACATTGCGTTTGCTCCCTCAAACTCCTCCCTTTACCTTCATATGCAATTGTTTTACATTGTGCTGCTATAATCTTAGAATTGCATCTGTAGGTTGATTACTTGTTTGTGCTAAGTTGCTAAAATCCGCCAAGAACTAAAATTGGAAAAAGGCTAGATTTTTATTTGGTCAAGTAGTCTAATCACCCCCCTCTAGACATACTTTCGATCCTACAAGTGGTATCAGAGCCAGGTTTCCATTTGCTTTAATTTCCATAGCTTTTGGTGGTCATAGCCTTGGTTTCACAACCTAGGAGAGTATGGCGTCTAGCGTGGGAAAGTACCACCGTAGAGGTCCTTACTTTGATTGTACAAATTTTGCTAGTTGGATGCATAAGATGAAAATGCATATTCTTGGACATAACCCCGCCATTTGGGCTATTGTATGTGTTGGCTTGCAAGGTGAATTCTTTGATGGGAGAGAACCAAACCGTGAAGCTACCGCGGAAGAGTTGAAGATGCTACAGTACAATGCTCAAGCTTGTGATATTCTCTTCAATGGATTGTGCCCCAAAGAATTCAACAAAATCAGCCGTCTTGAGAATGCAAAGGAAATTTGGGATACTATGATTGATATGCACGAAGGTACCGACTCTGTCAAGGAATCCAAATTGGATGTGCTTCAAAGTCAACTTGACAAGTTCAAAATGAAGGATGGTGAAGGTCTCGCTGAAATGTATTCTAGGCTTTCTCTCATCACAAATGAGATTGCCGGCTTAGGAAGTGAAGAGATGACCGACAAGTTCATCATCAAGAAGATCCTAAGAGCCTTGGATGGAAAATATGATACCGTGTGCACATTGATCCAAATGATGTCCAATTACAAAGACCTCAAGCCAACAGAAGTCATAAGAATAATTGTTGCTCGTGAGATGTCACTCAAGGATAAGGAAGAGCTTCACAACAAGTCAAGTGGTTCTTACAAAGCCTCACATGATGCTCCCACATCATCAAGCGAGAAACAAACCTTCAATGAAGAATTGAGCCTAATGGTAAAGAACTTCAACAAGTTCTACAAGAGTAGAAGCAAAGAAAGAAGTTCCAAGTCAAGGTCCTACAATGACAAAAGATCTTCTAGTCATGAGCATAATTGCTACAATTGTGGAAGACCCGGACACTACTCCAATGAGTGTACGGCTCCCTACAAAACAAGAGAAGATTCTCCCAAAAGAAGAAGTAGAAGAGAAGAATCACCACCAGGAGAAAGGAGGAGTAGAGATGATCGTTATGAACGAAAACCCTCTCGGAGAAGCAAGGATTCGGAAAGGAAAGAAAAGTCATCAAGGAGCTACACAAAAAGAAGACATCAAGCTCATGTTTGTGAATGGGTATCCAGCTCCGACTCCGACAATCACTCTGAAAGAAGTTATCACTCCGACTCCGAATATACTCAAGATGAAGGTGTTGCCGGTCTAGCACTTGTGTCAACCAACTCCTACGACATATTTGACTCAAAAAATGAAGGAATTGGAAGGTGCTTCATGGCTAGAGGTCCAAAGGTAACACATCCCGAGTATGTTGATTTCAATAGTGATGAAGATGATTTGCTAGGTGATGATGATTTACTTGTTGACAACTCTAGTGATGAAAACTATGATGAAACGTCAATTAATCATGCTAATCAAGATAAAACGAATGATGATGATAAGAAGGAGATTGAGGGTCTAACTAAAGAACTAAATGCTCTTAAGTTAGCTCATGAAACTACCTTGGAAAATCATCGAGAACTTTTAAAGACTCATGATAAGCTATGCTTTGAAAAGCTCAACCTTGAGCAAGAGCATGAGTTTTTAAAGGCAATCAATGATGATCTTCATAAGAAAAGTTCTTCTTACATTGCCAAGTGTTTACTCTTGTCTACTTACATGCCACAAGTTAAATCTAGCAACAAGAGCAAGAACGATTCTTCATCTAGTAGTAACAACAATCATGCTAAATCCAACATTGTTGCTTCTAGTAGTTCTCTTGATTCCACTAATGATTCTCTTAGCCAAGTTATACTTGAGAAAGAAAATAGCTTATTGAAGGGAATTATAGAGAAAGGTGTTTACAAGAGCCTTGCCGGGAGTAAGAAATTTGAGGAAATTGTACGCAAGCAAGGAAGACACCGGAAGAACCAAGGTGTTGGTTTTGAATGAAAGTTCAATGCCAATGGAGTTGAGTGGGAAGAAGATCAATACCCCAAGACAAAGTTTGTTCCTCAACAAGAGAAGTATGATCCTACTTCTTTCAAAGGGACACAAGCTCAAGATGATCTTCCACCACAAGACCACAAGCAAAAAGGCAAGGACAAGCTTCAAGAGGAGATTGATGCATTTGAAGAAGCACCCAAGGCCTTAGTCAACTGGGTTCCCAAGACCACATCAAGTTCTACTTCATCAAGTACAACTACAACTCCAAGGGTTCCCATCAAGATGGTCTGGATCTAGAAGAAGAAGAACTAGAGAGCTCTTGAGGGTGACTCCGCCAACTTACTTCACTCTTATCATTTTCGCGAGGACAAGTGCAAACAACTTCCATATCTTGCACTAGTTCAAGGAGTCACAAACCCTCTTGTTGGTAAGACAAGGGACAAGGTAACCTAATGCTTTCATGGACATCATCTTGTGTATGCATCACTCTATGTCTATGGATATCCTTGTTTGTTCCTCGTGGGACTAACCCGTGTAGGTATTGAAAGTGCAACTCACTCCAAAGGATTGCTCCAAATGATCTACATCAACTTTGAGCATCTACATCTTCAAAACTTACATGAAGTCATCATCGACAAAACCCAAGGTTAGTTCATCCCTCTTAGGGGGATATCACATCTAGGGGAGAGCTTTACTCTAACCAATTGAGCTAAAGCAACTCTAATGGTGTGAACACAACAATGCTTTATGTAAAAGTGGTAACCCCACTTGTGCTTAAACGATGAGTATGACCTATGATCAAATGTTCTCATTTGACTCCTAAGTCAATATACTCATATATAGATGACCTAGTCATCGCCAAATTGCTTGATAGATGCTAGAGTGTTTGTGCATGCTTTGTCACATATTTCATTTGCCATTTTATTGCATGAGCATGTTGGCTGCATATTTTACTCATTCGAGGACATTCATTTGTTGTTTTGATTGTTTGTCTCTTTCTCTATTGCCAAATGGATGGACAAGAATGCCTAAGAACTCCCTCTAGCTATCTATGCTTTTGCCGTCTCAAACTCTATTCATGCTACATCACAAAGTTTGATCAAGTCAGATTCGAACCACTTTGTGTGAGGAGCACTCGGAGTTCCCGATTCGTCATAGACTTAAACCTCCAAAACCTCTTTGTTCATCTTGGTCTAACCGATTCATCCTTTTCGGTCCTACCGAGTCACTAAGTTTCTCTAGGGGTTTTCAATCTCGGTGCAACCGATTAGAACCTTTCGGTCACACCGAGTTGCAGTAACTGCCTACAGTTTTGCATCTCGATGCCACCGAGTCGTTCCACTCGGTCACACCGACAGGGTCAGGTTATATATACCGACGGGCCAAAATTTGGAAATTTTTCCGAACCTCCTCGCCCGCGCATTACCTACTCTGCCTCCTCGGGTCTCCGGATCGTCCTCTCGTTGCCAGCGACCTCCTGCCGCTGGTCTCCATCGCCGTCAGTGGAAATCTTCACCGCTGTTGCCGCCGTAGCAAGTTCGTCACCGAACTAGGGTATGAACTTGATCATTGTGCTAATCCTTAACTCTGATTCTTAGCACATTGCTTTGCCATGATTCTAGCCATGAATGAAATCATCCTGTCCAGCGAAACATCTCGTAGATTAGTTTTGATTTGAAAATTTAGGGTTAGATCTCCGCCGAATTCATCTCGGACCGACCGAGTTGTAGAAATCGGTCTCATCGATTTTGGCTTAGGCCAGAGCACATGCGTTTTCGGTCTGCCTGAAAATTGCAAATCCGTGTGACCGAGTTCAATTATCTGTGAAACCCTAGCAGTCTCAGTGCCACCGAACTGTGACTCGGTCTGACCGAGTTCACTAGTTTAGCTTCCAAAAACTACTTCGGTATCATCGAGTTTACAAATCGGTAGATCCGAAATGCTTTCTGTGAAGAACTAAATCTAAATTTTTGAGTCAATTATTTTGCAAAACTCATGTACTTTGTGATGCTCATCTACTCTACCTCATCTATAATCTATTCACTAGGGGTCTACTGATAGTTTGCCTGCACGATGTCTGACCAAAGTGATAGCCAAAACAAGTCTGAGGAGTAGGTTCAACTGAGTGAGGGCACTAGTCCCTCCAGTTCATGTGATGATGGCAGCAGGAGCACACCAAGTAACTTGCCAAAGGCAGCCACCAGAACAAGAAAGAAGAAGACCTCATATTCAGAGGATGAGGATTATGTGGCTATTGAGGAAGAAGTCGGCTCCAAGAAAATGGTGCTGAAAAAGGAGTATGGCTCAGCTGCTACAGTCAAGCCAGGGATGCATAAGAAGGCACCAGCAAAGAGTGTCCCCATGTCTAAGGCCAGAGCATCCAGTGTTGAAACCTCCAAGCCATCTGAAGAGGCAGTTGGAGAAGGCAAGAAAAGGAAGGAAAGGGTGAAGAAGACCACTGCTAGAGTGCTTGGCAGATTATCAATTATGAGAGATGATGTTGAAGAGGAAGAGGATGCTGCACCAGAACCCAAAGCTCAAAAGCTCATGGGAGATGCAATCAGATCAGGGGCTGCTCCATCTAAGCCCAAATCTGCTCCCAAGGCAGCTACTCCAGCTCAGAAGCCGAAGAGAAGCACTAGAAACATTTCTGCTGAGGAAAAGAACAAGGCCCTAGTGCCTGAAGCTGCTGAAGAAGATGAAACTCAAGTACTAAGGAAGCTGAAACCCAAGATCCCTGACCACAATGATGCACATCCAGTTGCAGAAAACATGAAAATCAGGAAGGATGTAGGATTGAGAATATGGAGAGAGTCTGATCCATATGCTATCAGGAGAAGAACTGATGTGGACTACATGTTTCACACTAAGGAACAACATGACTTCTATGAGACAGTATTGCTTGACAAGAAGTCCATTGTGTGTGACATGAAATGGGTAGACTGGGAGTACATCTAGAAGAATGAAGATCACTATCCTGGAGTGTATGACAGTTTTAAGGCATGTGGAGTTGATGAATTCGTTGCACAAAAGCTCACCAAGTGGAATGATGAGCTGATCATGCAGTTCTACTCCACTGCCCACTTCTATCTAGATGGGAAGATTGTATGGATGTCTGAGGGTACTATGTACCAATCCATAGTTAATGAGTGGGCCAAGCTTATAAATGCTCCTGAGGAACATGAAGATGACTTGGATGTTTATCCAGAGACGAAGAAAGACCACAACACTATGGCCAACATGTACAAGGAGATCCCAGATGCTACCTTGGATACACATAAATTTGGATCTGTCCATTACCTGTTGTCTGGTCTGCCTACCATAAACTGGATTCTAAGGCACACACTGCTACCCAAGTTAGGTGATCACAAGATGATCAGAGGACATGCTATAAAATTGCTGCACATATTTGATGTCCCGCAGAAGTTCAAGGTCATGAGTTTGATTGTTGAGACAATCAAGAGGATTGCTGCTAACCAGAAGAGAAGTTGTGGGTATGCCCCACAAATTCAGGATCTCATTAACTCAAAGATGGGCACATGCACATATCTTTTGGAAAAGGAGCACCTGCCCATCTATCCTGAATTTGAAGACAACACTATGGTGATGGATGAAAATGAACCATCTTCAGCTCAAGCACATGAGAAGAGAGAGAAGGCAAAGGCAGAGAAAGCTGCAAAGATGCCAACTGTTGAAGAGGCATCTCAAGTGTTCTTCAAATCCAAACAAGATCAACTTGGATATCTGATCCAATCCACCCTTAGGAGTGAGAAGGGCTTGGCCACCCTGACTAAGAACCAGGAGAGTTTGGAGAGGATCGTAGAGCAGAAGTTCTATGATCTGGATGTCAAGGTAACTGAGATCCAAACTACAGTTGAGCAGCTACAGGAGGAAGCAGAGGAGAGGAAGGGAAAATCTACTACTGATGCTTTCAAGCGAGTGCCACGAGGTCCAAGGTCTGCTGAAGTGCCTGTGACAGATACTCGATCTTCAGTGTCAGCACCAGCAGCCGCAGCTCCAGTGCCACCTCCAGCACCCACTCCATCAGCTCCAACTACTTCATCGGATGCCTTAATGTCCTTGTGAGGTACTTGTATGATCATGTGGTTGATCATTTGATACCTTAATGCTTGTTTGGATGATACTATCTTTTATATCTCATATATGATCATTCACTTGCTTGGTGATGAGTGCATGCTTTTAATTTCTATCATTTTGAGTGCTCCACCAAGATGTATGTGACATGGAAGAGTAACCCATGTTGCTAATCGATTGTGCATTTGCATTCGAAAGCAAATTTTAAATAATGCACAAATTTAGGGGGAGCTCTTGCTTATCACATACTTCTCAAAGCGACGATGTTTTTCAAATACTATTTATTATTTGTCGAAGCTTTGATCTATATGTTTTCATCAATTACCAAAAAGGGGGAGATTGAAAGTGCAACTATCCCTGGGTGGTTTTGGTAATTCCTAACAACATATAGCTCATTCAGCTAATGCTATTCCAAGATGAATATTTCAGGAAAGCTCAATGGTTGGCATGGCATGGATTAGAAAGTGGACCCTTCAAAATGCTAAGGATAAAAATTGGCTCAAGCTCAAAGCACAAGACTCTACATTTCTCTATTTTAGTGATCCAAGATCACATTGAGTCTATAGGAAAAGCCAATACTATTAAGAAGGGATGAGGTGTTGCTTAATGAGGTGCTTGCTCAAAATGCTTAGTGATATGCTCCAAAACCCTCCACTACTTTCTCATATACACATATGTCCCACACCAAATATCCAACTCGGCCCCACCGATTGTTTCTATCAGCCGCCACCGAGTTCAATTGACATAGCCACTGCCAGAAACCCTAGTCTTTTCGGTCTCACCGATAGGGATCTCGGTCTCATCGAGATGGGATTGTAATCTCTCTGTTTCCCTTCGTAACACTTCGGTCCAACCGAGATGAGCGATCGGTCCCACCGAGATTGCAATGTAAACTCTCTGTTTCCCTTTCATGACACTACGGTCCAACCGATATGAGCGAATCGGTCCCACCGAGTTTGCCTGACCAACTCTTTGTTAGTCCATTACCAAAATCGGTCTCACTGAGTTTGTGTAATCGGTCTCACCGAGATTACGTTATGCCCTAACCCTAACGAAATCGGTCCCACCAAGTTGACATGTCGGTCCCACCGAGAATCCAAACGTTCACATTTTGAACTGAATCGGTCTGACCGAGTTTCATGATTCGGTCCCACCGAGTTTGGTGATTTGTGTGTAACGGTTAGATATTGTGTGGAGGCTATAAATACCCCTCCACCCACTCTTCATTCGTGGAGAGAGCCATCAGAACATGCCTACACTTCCAATACACATTTTCTGAGAGAGAACCACCTACACTTGTGTTGAGGTCAAGATATTCCATTCCAACCACATAAATCTTGATCTCTAGCCTTCCCCAAGTTGCTTTCCACTCAAATCCTCTTTCTACCAAATCCAATCCTATGAGAGAGAGTTGAGTGTTGGGGAGACTATCATTTGAAGCAAAAAAGCAAGGTGTTCATCATCAACACGCCAATTGCTATTTCTTGGAGAGTGGTGTCTCCTACATTGGCTAGGTGTCACTTGGGAGCCTCCGACAAGATTGTGGAGTTGAACCAAGGAGTTTGTAAGGGCAAGGAGATCGCCTACTTCCTGAGGATCTACCCTAGTGAGGCAAGTCCTTCGTGGGCGACGGCCATGGTGGGATAGACAAGGTTGCTTCTTTGTGGACCCTTCATGGGTGGAGCCCTCTGTGGACTCGCGCAACCGTTACCCTTCGTGGGTTGAAGTCTCCATCAACGTGGATGTACGATAGCACCACCTATCGGACCCACGCCAAAATCTCCATGTCAACATTGCGTTTGCTCCCTCAAACTCCTCCCTTTACCTTCATATGCAATTGTTTTACATTCCGCTGCTATACTCTTAGAATTGCATGTGTAGGTTGATTACTTGTTTGTGCTAAGTTGCTAAAATCTGCCAAGAACTAAAATTGGGAAAATGCTAGGTTTTATTTGGTCAAGTAGTCTAATCACCCCCCCTCTAGACATACTTTCGATCCTACACCCTGGCATATGGTCTTGGAGTCCAAGAAGGAGTCTTGCCTTGCGTGCCAAAACCGACTTTGAGGAGGCTCTTTCTCCAAGAAACGATCCTAGGGCTCAACGTATAAATAGAGGGGCAGGGCTAGCACCCAGAACACATCGAGATTCACCAAGCCGTGTGCCGGCAACCCCGCCCCCTCTAGTTTATCCTCCGTCATAGTTTTCGTTGTGCTTGGCGAAGCCCTGCGTAGATTGTTCTTCACCACCACCGTCACCACGCCGTCGTGCTGCCGGAACTCATCTACTACTTCATCTAGCTTGCCGGATCAAGAAGGCGAGGACGTCATCAAGCTGAACGTGTGCTGAATGCAGAGGTGCCGTATGTTCGGTACTTGATCGGGACGGATCGTGAAGGTGTACGACTACATCAACCGCGTTGATAAACGCTTCCGCTTAGCGATCTACAAGGGTATGTAGATGCTTTCCCCCTTTTGTAGCTATACTTCTCCATGGATATTGGGTGTGCGTAGATTTTTTTGTTTTCCATGCAATGTTCCCCAATAGTTTTGATTTAGTTTTAGACACTAAATCATTTTTGTTGCTTCTGATAATTTTTCTAGGGACTAGGTAGGTTATTCTAGAGCCCCTCACAAAATATCAGAATTATTGAAGCAATAAAAATATTTATAGCATTTATTTTCTCCAATTCAAAATGGCATATGAATTAATTCAAAATCCTATGGTTGCTGTTTCCACCATTTTCCAAAAATGATAAACATTTTTTAAAGCCATTTTACGTTAATTTAAAATATTTTAGTTGAACCTATATTAGTTCCTTTTGATGCTAGGGTTTGAACATCCGCCATTTGAAGTTCATTTGAAAATTTAAACATGATGCTCACACCAGTAGCTAGACTAGATCATACTAGAACTAGGGTTGTGAAAACTCACCCCCACTCAAAAGAATCTCGTCCCGAGATTCAGGAGTCCGCAGAAAAAGGGTGGGGTACTCCAGTCAAAGACAACCTTCTCGCTCCCAAGTAACTTCTCTCTCGGAATGACGAGACCACTGAACCTTGAGAAACTTGATGTTTTGACGTCGAGTGACACACTCTGCTTGATCTAGAATGCGTATAGGGTACTCCCGATATGTGAGGTTATCCTGGAGATCAAGTGTTTCATGGTCCACTCCATGGATGGGATCCGAGAAGCAACACATGTGTTGAGAGATGTGGAAGATGTCAGGACTCGAGGAAGATGTGGGGGTAATTCCAAGTAGTAGGCAACCTCTCCTCATTTAGCAAGAATGCGAAAAGGACCAATATAACGAGGAGCCAACTTGCCCTTGATACTGAAACGATGGGTACCCTTTAAAGGAGTAACCCGAAGGTAAGCCTTGTCACCAACTTCATAAGGCACTTCCTTATGACGACGGTCATACTGGCTCTTTTGATGAGACTGGGTTGTTTTCAAATTCTCACAAATGATCCGAACTTGGTCTTCTGCCTCCTCAATAATATCCGGTCCAAAGAATTGTCTTTCACCAGTTTCTGACCAGTTCAAAGGTATTCAATATCTTTGTCCATAAAGAATCTTGCAGGGGGCTTTCTTAAGACTGTATTGGTAGCTTATAAGCAAACTCGGCAGAAGGAAGACATAGTAGAAAGCTCCAAACAGTGTGATGAAGGTTGTCTTTTGCTAATCCTCAACGGCCATCTTTATCTGATGATAACCGGAGTAAGCATCCAAAAAGCAAAGACTCTCGCACCCAGCGATGGAATCGATGATCTAACCACGAGGGAGGGCAAGCGGGTCTTTGGGGCAGGCCTTATTGAGATCCGTGTAATCAACACACATACGCCAAGTACCGTTCTTCTTTAGGACAACTACTAGATTGGCCAGACACTCAAGATGAAATTCTTCCATGATGAACCCGTCAGCAAGGAGTCAGGCCACTTCTTCCCCAATAGCCTTGTGTCTCTCCTTGTTAAAACGACTGAGGTATTGCCAGACTGGTTTCATCATAGGATCAACATTAAGGTGGTGCCCAGTGAATTCTCTCGGTTCACCAGGCATGTCAGAAGGTTTCCATGCAAAGATGTCCCGATTCTCACGGATGAACTCGATGAGCATGCTTTCCTATTTGGGATCCAAGCCAGTCTTGCCTGGAGTAAAGTCAACCTGTTTTGTGTCTCTAGCCAATTGAAACTTGAGCAGGGGGTCAGACTCTATGGTGGGTTTCTTCAAAGACGTCATGTCATCGGGGTCAACATTGGATGTACAGAATTTCAAACCCTCCGCTGCACAGGCCGACTTAGCATAAGCCGCGTCCCCTTCTTCACACTCACGAGCAATTTTCCTGTCACCATTGACTGTGATAGTGCCCCTTGGCCTAGGCATCTTGTGCTTGAGATACACGTAACGGGGCGTGCCATAAAACGAGCATAAGCCGGCCGCCCAAACAAGACAAGATATGGGCTCTTGATCTTGACCACTTCAAATGTTAGAAACTCTGTTTTGTAATTGTACTCATCACCAAATGCCACTTCCAATTTGATTCGCTCGACCGGATATGCAAATTTTCTAGGGATGCTCCCATGAAAACAGTTGAAGAAGGTGAGAGATGTTTGTCTAACAAATTCATACGCCTAAAGGTATCATAGTACAAAATGTTGATGTTGCTTCCTCCATCCATCAGTACCTTTATGAGCTTATATTCATGAACCCAAGGTGCTACCACCAAAGCCAGGCCACCGGGTTTCTTAACCCATGGTGGATTATCAGCCCTACTCCAACTGACCGATCGCTCTGACCAATTCAAATACCGAGGGACCGCTGGCTCAACCAGATTAACAACACGTTTATGAATTTTGTTGTCCCGCTTGCAGGTACTAGTGGTAAATTTGGGAAATGTAGCATGGTAAACAAAAAAATTCTACGCACACGCAAGATCTATCCATGGAGATGCATAGCAACGAGTGGGGAGAGTGTGTCTATGTACCCTCATAGACCGTAAGCGGAAGCATTTGTTAAGGCGGTTGATGTAGTCGAACTTCTTTGCGCTCCAACCAATCGAGTACCAAATGTACAACACCTCCGCGTTCAGCACACGTTCATCTCAGTGATGTCATCCGCCTTCTTGATCTAGTAAGATGATGAGGTAGTGGATGAGTTTCGACAGCACGATGGCGTGGACGGTGATGGCGAAGTTATCTCCGTAGGGCTTCGCCTAAGCACAACGAAAATATGACCGGGGTGTAAAGGGTGGAGGGGGGCGCTGCACACGGTTAAGACAATGTTGTGTTCTAGGTGCCCCCTCCCACATATATATATGTGGGAGGGAGAGGGGAGAGGCCAAGGTGAGGAAGTGCTGGATTAGGGGATCCTCGGGTGTCCGGGCTATGTGATATGGGCCAGACTGATGGGCCGGGAAGATACAAGGTAGAAGACCTTCCCCCGTGTTTGGATAGGACTTTCCTATGCGTGGATGGCAAGATTGGCATCCGGATATGTAGTTTCCTTCTTCTGCAAACCGACTTTGTACAACCCTAGGCCCCTCCGGTGTGTATATAAGCTGGAGGGTTTAGTCCGTAGAGGCTATCAGAATTCATATAGGCTAGACATCTAGGGTTTAGCCATTATGATCTCGAGGTAGATCGACACTTGTAACCCCTATACTCATCAAATACAATCACGCATGACATAGGGTTTTACCTCCATTAAGAGGGCCTGAACCTGGGTAAACATCGTGTCCCTGTATTCCTTGTTACCTTCGATCCTCAGACGCACAGTTCGGGACTAATGGAAATATCCCCTAGAGGCAATAATAAAGTTGTTATTTATATTTCCTTTTATCATGGTAAATGTTTATTATTCATGCTAGAATTGTATTAACCGGAAACTTGATACATGTGTGGATACATAGACAAAACACAGTGTCCCTAGTAAGCCTCTACTAGACTAGCTCGTTAATCAAAGATGGTTAAGTTTCCTAACCATAGAAATGTGTTGTCATTTGATGAATGGGATCACATCATATGGAGAATGATGTGATGGACAACTTTGCCCATCTCTTCCTCCACTCCTCCTGCTTCTTCTTCTTCTTCTTTGCCGTGACACCCATGGCTCCAGTGAAGAGGTTCTCGGCAACCGAGAAAGGGGAAAGCTCGCCAGGAGGGGCCAGCTCGCCACCGCCTAAGAGGGGGCGCATCCTCCCACACAAGCAGGCCATGACCCCCGCTGCGGTCCCTCATGGGCGTGGGCGGACTCCTTCGGGGTCCGGCGTTATCCTTGGCGGCCACGACGACGCTCCTTCGCGCGGTGGGAGCTGCCTAGGTCTGGGCAGCCCCATCGATGACGGGAGGCATGCCATGGTTGCCCAACCACCCCAGTCGTGCTTCCACTCGACAGAGGTGCTGCTGGAATTTGTCATGTGGTCGGCGAACGCAGTCGGCACTTGGCTTCAACTTCCGTGCTCCTTCGCCGGTGCACTGCCGGCCCCAGGTCCCGGCAGCCTCTGGCTGCAGGCCGACGACTGCTGCACAAGGCTTCGTGGGTCGTGGAGGACATCTCCGTTGCGGGCTGCGTAGCCCTGGTCCGCGGCTAGCAGATGTTCGCCCGCGCGCACGGCCTGGGCAGGCGGTGCACCCTCCACTACAAGTACGGCGATGCAGTGACTCTCTTCGTGAGGGTGTTTGGGGAAGACGGTCTCCACATCAGATGCTGCCCTAAAGACGACGACAATGGTGGCGAGGTGCTTGGCTTTGGCAATGGCCGTGACGAGCATGAGGGTGACCTTGCCCTCGGCGGCAACCGTGGTTCGCCCAGTGTAACACCCCGGATGTAACTTTCCCAATTTGTACTCCAACTCTTGCCGTTTCTAGCGTTAAGTTAATTTATTTTCTCGGGTTCGGGTTTTTGTCTCCGTCTGTTGTTGTTGTTGTTGTTGTCATGCATCTCATATCATGTCATCATGTGCATTGCATTTGCATATGTGTTCGTCTCATGCATTCGAGCATTTTCCCCGTTGTCCATTTTGCATTCCGGCGCTTCGTTCTCCTTCGGTGGTCAATTCTACCTTTCTTTCGTGTGTGGGGATTAAACATTTCCGGATTGGTCCGAGACTTTCCAAGCGGCCTTGGTTTACTACCGGTAGACCGCCTGTCAAGTTTCGTATCATTTGGACTTCGTTTGATACTCCAACGGTTAACCGAGGGACCGAGAAGGCCTCGTGTGTGTTGCAGCCCAACACCCCTCCAATTTGGCCCAAAACCCACCTAAACCCTCTCCATCATCTAGATCATTCGATCACGATCGCGTGGCCGAAAACCGCACCTCATATGGACTCTCCTAGCTCCCTCTATGCCTATTTATAGACCCCTCCGAATCCAGATCTTCTTCTCACCCCGAAACCCTAAAATTCTACCCGCGCCGGCCGGACACGTCCGCCCCGACTGGACGCATCGCCGCCGCCGCCTGCAGCCAGTGGCGTGGCGCGACGCCGCCCGCACCCGCACCGGCCCGCTCGGCCCGGGGAGAGCCCCCGCAGGCCTGACGCCGGCCGCCGCCTCCTCCGCAACCCCGCCGCCATCCTCCTCCAGCCCGCCGCCTCCGCCCCCTCGCCCGCCGTGCCGCCCGGAAGCCTCGCCGCCGCCACCACGCGCCATCGCCGCCACCTCCACACCGGCGCGCGCGCGCCGCCCGCCGCCGCACCGCCTCCCGCGCCCCTCTCCGGCCACCGCGGCCTGCAGCTCCGGCGAGAGCCCCGGCGGTCCTTGATCCGCGTGCCCCGATCCAGATCCGGTGAACAGTAAACCCTAGATCCGGAGGTTGTTTTTTTCTAAGTCCCAGAAATTCCAGATCCAAGTGCTCTTGTTCATAGCCTCGTAACTTTGCATCCGTAGCTCCGATTCATGCATATAGCATATCAAAATGTTCATCTCAGAGAGTACATCATTTCATTCCATTGCATCATTTTCATTTGAGTTCATCTTGATGCCCAAAATGCTGTTAGAAGAGGGCTACTTGAGTTAATTGTCAGATCTACTACTCCATTTAGCTTTTTGTCATTTTTGCCATGATATGTGTGTGCATGATATGCCCATGAGTTCTACATATGTTTTGTTAAGGCTTTTGCCATCTTTCCAGAGGTGCTACCCATGTATTTTTGTGATGAGTGTGGTGACTAGCACAAGCTCGCAAAGTGGTGCACTTAGTAATTCTGATTTCAGGGACTTAGCATTTCCACTAAGTCCTTAATCTGTTTATCTCATGATGCCATATGTTCATGTTGTTTCCTAGTGATCCATGCCTCTTTTGAGGATGATCAGTAAGGATGTTTTATTAATCTTGTAGTGCTCTATCCATCCATGTCTTTGTTTGTAATTATGGAGCACCCTAGCTTGAGTCAATCGAGCTCTACTTTGGCTACTTTGTGAACCTGAGCAGATTGTCAACTTGTTTGCAATTTTGCCGATGATGTTGTAGTTGATCCGTGCATGCTATGCTATTGTTCTTGCCATGTCTAGCTTGCATTTTGTGTATTCTTGATGGATGTATGCTTAGCTTATCATGACTTGCTCCGTAGTGAGTGCATCGAGCTCGTAAACATGCCTACTTGAGATATATTTCAGCATGTGCCAGTTTTCACTAAGTCTGTGATCTGATTATGTTTTTGTTATGTTCACATGCTTGCAATTGTATTTTCTAATCCCTTTTGGCTCCAGGTCACTAAGGGACTTTTGTTAAGCTCTTTGATTACCTCCATGCTATACTTTACTTTGCCATGTTCAGGTCCTGTAGCATGTAGTTTTGTTGCTCCGAAGAGTGCTACCTGATCTGAAATTCCAGACAAGTGTTAATTTCACTAAGTCTGAGATCTGTTTGCCATATGCATTTTTGCCATGCTTGTTTGAACCTGTTAATGGAAGATTTGGCCGTAGCTTAGTGCTAGACTTTTGTTAAGCATCTTGAATGCATCCCTGCCATGTATTTTGTTGTCATGTTTGGGTGCTGTAGCATGTTCATCTCATTGCATCTAGATGGCTACTTGCTGTAAATCGCAGACCGGTGCCATATTTGAATCGCTTGCCATTTCCAAACCGTAACTCCGATTCCGGCGTTCTTTATATTGTTTTCAAGCGATTTCATCTCATCTTTCTAGTGGCACACTTGGATTTCCATGTTGAGGCCAGGTTCTTACATTTCATGTCATATCTTGCATATGCATCCCGCATCGCATCCCGCATAGCATATCATCTTTGCATCATGTCGTTTGATCTTTGCACGTGGTTGATTGTGTCCTTGTTGCTTGTTTGTTTTGTTTGGGTAGAGCTGGGAGACGAGTTCACTAATGAGGAGCCCGTTGAGTTTGCTTTCGAGGATCCAGTCAACTCTGACAACTGTGCAGGCAAGATGATCATACCCTCGAAATCACTACTATCTTTGCTATGCTAGTTTGCTCGCTCTTTTGCTATGCCAATGATACGATGCCTACCACTTGCTTTCAAGCCTCCCAAATTGCCATGTCAAACCTCTAACCCACCATGTCCTAGCAAACCGTTGATTGGCTATGTTACCGCTTTGCTCAGCCCCTCTTATAGCGTTGCTAGTTGCAGGTGAAGATTGGAGGCCGTTTCTTGTTGGAACATTTATTTACTTGTTGGGATATCATTATATTATCTTGTTATCTTAATGCATCTATATACTTGGTAAAGGGTCGAAGGCTCGGCCTCTCGCCTAGTGTTTTGTTCCACTCTTTCCGCCCTAGTTTCCCGTCATATCGGTGTTATGTTCCCGGATTTTTGCGTTCCTTACGCGGTTGGGTTATAATGGGAACCCCTTGATATTTCGCCTTGAGTAAAGCTTTTCCAGCAATGCCCAACATTGATTTTACCATTTGCCACCTAGCCTCTTTTCCCTTGGGTTTCCGGAGCCCAAGGGTCATCTTATTTTAAACCCCCCCGGGCCAGTGCTCCTCTGAGTGTTGGTCCACCTGTCAGCTGCCGGTGGCCACCAGGGGCAACTCTGGGCTGGCCTACCCGTACCTAGGACAATCTGAGTGTGCCCTAAGAAAGAGATATGTGCAGCTCCTATCGGGGTTTGTCGGCACATTCGGGCGGTGTTGTTGGTCTTCTTTTAACCTGTCGAAGTGTCTTGAAGAACCGACATACCGAGTCTGATCGGAACGTCTTAGGAGGAGGTCTATTCCTTCGTTGACCGTGAGAGCTTGTCATGGGCTAAGTTGGGACTCCCCTGCAGGGATTTGAACTTTCGAAAGCCGTGCCCGCGGTTATGGGCAAATGGGAATTTGTTAATGTCCGGTTGTAGATAACTTGAACCTTAACTTAATTAAAATGAATCAACTGAGTGTGTTACCGTGATGGCCTCTTCTCGGCGGAGTCCATGAAGTGGACACGATGTTGGAGTAATGTTTGCGCAGGTGGTTCTCTAGTTTCTCGCTCGCGCTTTGCCTCCTCTTCTCGCTCTCTTTTCCAAATAAGTTAGCCACCATATTTGCTAGTCGCTTGCTGCAGCTCCACATGTTTACCTTGCCTTACCTATAAGCTTAAATAGTCTTGATCGCGAGGGTGCGAGATTGCTGAGTCCCTGTGGCTCACAGATTACTATTACACCAGATGCAGGGCCTGATGATTCCGCTCCAGGTGACGCGCTTGAGCTCAAGAGGGAGTTCGACTAGGACTCTCAACGTTACTATGTTTCCTTTCCCGATGATCAGTAGTGGTGCCCAGTTGGGGGTGATTGGGACCGTGTCGCATGTTGGGTTATCTTTTATTTTGGCGCTGTAGATGGGCCATGAGTGTTTGGATGATGTAATGTTATTTATGTACTTGATTGACGTGGCGAGTGTAAGCCAACTATGTTATCTCCCCTTTATGATTTATATTACATGGGATGTTGTGAAGATTGCCTAACTTGCGACTTATGCCTTCTATGCGATTATGTCTCTAAGTCGTGCCTCGACACGTGGGAGCTATAGTCGCATCGAGGGTGTTACGAGTTGGTAATCAGAGCCATCCCCGACCTTAGGAGCCCCATTGCTTGATCGTTTTTAGCGGCTGAGTTGTGTCTAGAAAAATGTTTTGAGCCATTTAGGAATTATATATCGGAGACTTTAGGAATTCTTTTTTTACTTCCCAGTCTCCTCATCGCTCTGGTAAGGCATCCTGACGTAGAGTTTTGACTCTTCTCTTCTCAAATTTCACTAAAAAAATTTTAGGATCACGCGGGTCTCTTGGAATCGTTCCGATGGTTTTATGATGAGAACATTGTCTTGGTGCCTCCTGTCAGGGGTTTTGTGGAAGTGTCCCGGGGAGTTGAGCTCTGAGGTGTTGTCGTCATAATTTTATCGTTGCAGTTCTGGAATTCCTGAGTTTAGTACGCCGACATCGAAAATCTCTTTTATGTAGTTCGTTGGTGAGATAACCTCGACGCCACCCAGTACTGGGGCAGGAGTTCGGGAGTATCGCCATAACTTGTATAACGGATGCTTTTCGAAGGTTGAGGTAGATGGTTTCCGAAGGTTTCTTGGTTATGTGTTGAAGGATGGATACAGCTGGATGTAGGATTTGCTATATTTGGGTGAGATATTATGCTTCCCCTGTATCCCCAACACCTCATTGCATAACCAGAAAGGTTCGGGAGTTTCATAGGAGGGAATTCTAGTAGCTCTAGTTCTTCTTCCACGGACATTGGTTTGAGATTGGGATTTCTTACCGATTATTCGTTCTTGATCCGTACCTTGTTGATTTATTTCTCTACCTTAATTCTAAGTGGCTTCTCAATTTAGGGATATGTGACCATTTCAAGAGGAATGCATTCGTTCATTTTGTTCGGATGTGAAGACTATATGCTACAATTTTCATTCCATTGGATTCAGCTTCAATAATTGTCTATCAATGTGCTAATGGATGTCAACCTCTTCAGGATGGCTCCTTCAACGCGCACGACTCCGAATCCTGATCCGCCACCACCTCCACCTCCTCCGGAGGCATGGCAAGCTGTGATGGCCGCAACCAATGCAAACACACAGTTGATCATGCAAATTCTCCAAGAGCGCAATCAAGGCAACCAAGGGAATCAAGGTAACAATCAGAATCACTTTGCTACACTCAACCAGTTTCTTGCTAACGGGCCAAAGACTTTCAGCAATTGTGTTGCGGCAACCGATGCTGACGATTGGCTAGTGGATCTGTGCAAGCATTTCGAGTGCAGTAACATTAAGCCTAAGGACTTTGTCAAGTTTGCTTCCTTCCAACTCAAAGATCAAGCTGCAAAATGGTTCCAGCAGTACAAGGATTCCAGAGGTGGACGTGTTATCACTTGGGATGAATTTCGTCAAGATTTTCGAGCTCATCATATCCCTCAGAGCGTGGTTGAAAGCAAGAGTGAGGAATTCCGCAACCTGAAGCAAGGCTCTTTGTCCGTCTATGACTAAAAAAAGTTGTTTCAGAAGCTCGCCCACTTTGCCAAGCAGGACGTACTTGATGAGAAGAGCATGGTATACTAGTTCAGGGGTGGTCTCAGAGAAGAAATTCAGCTCGCTCTTGTTCTCTTTGAGCCTTTGAGATACGATGAGTTCTACAACATGGCACTGAAGAAAGAGGCTGCTCAGTTGAGGTGTGATGCTTTCAAGAAGCGAGTCAGAGATGTTACTCCTTCTTCCTCTACTCAAGTGGCCAAGCAGCAGAAGTATTGGCTTCCTCCTCCGTTCCGTCAGCCGTATCAGCAGAAGAGCAAAGGTGGCAGTGGTTCTTCCCACCCACCCAACCCTGGCTTTCAGAACAAGACTTCGTCTCAAGATCCAAGATCGAGTGCTCCGTATCACCGTCCGCTTTCAGAGGTCACGTGCAACAAGTGCCAACAGAAGGGTCACTATGCCAACAAGTGTTTCAACCAGAGGCGTCTTCCTCCTCCTCCTCCTGTCAGATCGGCAAGTACAGCTGTGGTCAAGCATAACCCCAAGCATGCCAAGGTCAACTTGATGAATGCAGCTCAGGCAGAGGACTCATCAGATGTCATCATGGGTAACCTTCCTGTTAATGATATTCCTGCAAAAGTTCTTTTTGACATGGGTGCATCGCATTGTTTCATCTCGAGACCGTTTACATCTAGGCATGAATTGGTTTCGCAAGTTTTGCCTAGTCCTTTAGCAGTTGTCTCTCCCGGTAAGCGCATGCATGCTAACTCCATCATTCCAGATGTTACTATCATATTGGGTGACTACAAGTTTCTGGCTTCTCCAGCGGTTCTTGGTGACTCGGATATTGATCTTATTCTTGGAATGGATTGGCTTTCTAAGCATAAGGCACATCTTGATTGTGCTGCAAGGCAGATTCAATTGACTCATTCGTCTGAGGATGTAATTGTCTTTGCCGCTCATGATGATACCATCCGTTTGTTTTCTCTTAATGAGAAGGGTGAACTGGATGCTATCTTGCAAATTCCAGTTG
Organism: Triticum aestivum; assembly: GCF_018294505.1. NCBI lineage: Eukaryota > Viridiplantae > Streptophyta > Magnoliopsida > Poales > Poaceae > Triticum > Triticum aestivum. The sequence continues at coordinate 387,135,971 of NC_057806.1, read as the reverse complement.
CTTGCGAATATCAAGACCTCTTTCCAGAAGAGCTTCCAGGAATGCCTCCGCATCGGCCAGTTGAATTCGTTATCGATCTTGAGCCTGGCACGGAACCTGTGTGCAAGCGTCCTTACAAGCTCGGACCTGAAGAGTTGAAAGAGCTGAAGAAGCAACTCGATATTCAAGAGAAAATGGGTCTCATCCGGCCTAGTTGTTCTCCATGGGGTTGTGGTGTTCTTTTTGTGAAGAAGAAGGATGGAACAGACCGACTTTGTGTTGATTACCGTCCATTGAACAAGAAGACCATCAAGAACAAATACCCACTTCCCAACATCAACGAGCTGTTCGAACAACTCAAAGGTGCTCAAGTATTCTCCAAGCTTGATCTCCGTATGGGTTATCATCAGATTCAAATCCGTGAGCAAGATATTCCCAAGACGGCTTTCAGGACAAGCTATGGTTCATATGAATACACTGTCATGTCTTTTAGCATTGTCAATGCTCCTCCGACGTTCTCTCGCATGATGAACTTCATCTTCAACGCCTACACCAATGACTTCGTTTTGGTCTATCTTGACGACATTCTGGTTTTCTCCAAGAACAAGGAAGATCATGCCAAGCACTTGCGTTTGGTTCTCGATAAGCTCAGGGAACACAAGTTCTACGCCAAGTTCTCCAAGTGTGAATTTTGGCTCGATGAGGTTCTTTATCTTGGTCATATCATCTCTGCCAAGGGCATTGCCGTGAATCCTGAGAAGGTGTCTGCAATTGTGAATTGGGAACCTCCTCAGAAGGTGAAGCAACTTCGTAGCTTCCTCGGTCTCGCAAGCTACTGCCGAAGATTCGTTGAAAACTATTCTAAGATCGCGAAGCCTCTCTCTAATCTTCTCCAGAAGCACATCAAGTACGTTTGGTCTCCGAAGTGTGACATTGCTTTCAACACTTTGAAAGAGAAATTGATCGCTGCTCTAGTTCAGACTCCGCCTGATGAATCCAAGCCGTACGAGGTCTTTTGTGATGCCTCTCTCCAAGGTCTTGGCGCAGTATTGATGCAAGAGAAGAAAGTTGTTGCTTATACCTCTCGCCAGTTGAAGCCTAATGAGAAGAACTACCCCACTCATGATCTCGAGTTGGCGGCAGTTGTGCATGCTCTTTTGACTTGGAGACATCTTCTATTGGGAAGAAAAGTGGACATTTTTACTGATCACAAGAGTCTCAAGTACATCTTCACTCAGCCTAATCTCAACCTTAGGGAAACTTGATGGGTCAAAATGATTGAAGAGTATAATCCGAGTATCGAGTATACTCCAGGCAAGGCCAATGTGATTGCTGACGCATTGAGCAGGAAAGCTTACTGCAATAGTCTGATTCTCAAGCCTTATCAACCCGAGCTTTGTGAAGCTTTCCGCAAACTTAATCTGCAAGTTGTTCCTCAAGGTTTCCTCGCCAACCTTCAAGTCTCTCCTACCTTGGAAGACCAGATTCGCCAAGCCCAGCTTCTTGATGCTATGGTGAAAAAGGTGAAGATTGGGATTGCCAAGAGTCAACCCAAGTACAAGTGCTACCGCCTTGATGACAAGGATACTCTCTTCTTCGAGGATCGTATTGTTGTACCCAAAGGTGACCTCCGTAAAGTGATCATGAATGAGGCTCACAATTCTCTCCTCTCCATCCACCCTGGGAGCACGAAGATGTATCAGGACCTTAAGCAGGCTTATTGGTGGACTCGAATGAAGCGCGAGATTGCTCAATTCGTGAATGAATGTGATGTCTGCAGAAGAGTGAAGGCATAACACAAAAGGCCAGCTGGTCTCCTCCAACCTCTTGCCATTCCAGAATGGAAGTTTGACCACATTGAAATGGACTTCGTGACTGGGTTTCCAAAGTCCAAGCGTGGCAATGATGCTATATTCGTTGTCATCGACAAACTCACTAAAGTGGCTCATTTTCTGCCTATCAAAGAGTCGATCAATGCAGCTCAATTGGCGGAACTCTATACCTCTTGTATTGTCTCTCTGCACGGTATTCCGCAAGTGATCTCTTCAGACCATGGCAGCATCTTTACATCCAAGTTTTGGGATTTTTTTCAGAAGGCCATGGGCACCAACATCCGCTTCAGCACAGCTTTCCATCCTCAAACTAGCGGTCAAGTCGAGTGTGTCAACCAGATTCTTGAAGATATTCTCAGGGCTTGTGTGATCTCCTTCGGCATGAAGTGGGAGGATTGTCTTCCTTATGCTGAATTCTCCTACAACAACAGTTTTCAAGCAAGTTCGGGCAAGGCCCCACTTGAAATTCTGTATGGCAGGAAGTGTTGTACCCCTCTCAACTGATCTGAAACCGGTGAACATCAGCTTTTGGGTAATGACTTAATCACAGAGGCAGAGGAAATGTGCAAAGTCATTCGTGATAACCTCAAAGCAGCCCAATCCCGTCAGAAGAGTTACTATGATAGTAAGCACCGTGATTTGGCTTTCGAGATCGGAGATCATGTGTACCTCTGCGTCTCTCCTATGAAAGGTACTCGTCGCTTCGGTATCAAAGTGAAGCTTGCCCCTAGATACATGGGACCTTTCAAGATTGTCAGCAAGAGAGGCGACCTCGCCTATCAACTCGAGCTTCCTTCAAACTTTGCAAATGTTCATGACGTGTTCCATGTCTCTCAGCTCCGAAAGTGCTTCAAGACTCCTGACCGCACCGTCAACTTCGAGGAAATTGAGCTCCAAGAAGATCTCTCTTATCGTGAGCATCCAGTTGCTATTCTTGAAGAGACTGAACGCAAGACTCACAACAAGTCAATCAAATTTCTCAAAGTCAAGTGGTCACACCATTCCGACCGTGAAGCTACCTGGGAACGCGAGGATCACCTCCGTTCTGAGTACCCGGCATTCTTTTAGTCCTAGATCTCGGGACGAGATCCTTTCATAGTGGTGGAGTGTTGTAACACCCCAGATGTAACTTTCCCAATTTGTACTCCAACTCTTGCCGTTTCCGGCGTTAAGTTAATTTATTTTCTCGGGTTCGGGTTTTTGTCTCCTTGTGTTGTTGTCGTTGTCATGCATCTCATATCATGTCATCATGTGCATTGCATTTGCATACGTGTTCGTCTCATGCATTCAAGCATTTTCCCCGTTGTCCGTTTTGCATTCCGGCGCTTCGTTCTCCTCCGGTGGTCAATTCTACCTTTCTTTCGTGTGTGGGGATTAAACATTTCCGGATTGGACCGAGACTTGCCAAGCGGCCTTGGTTTACTACCGGTAGACCGCCTGTCAAGTTTCGTATCATTTGGACTTCGTTTGATACTCCAACGGTTAACCGAGGGACCGAGAAGGCCTCGTGTGTGTTGCAGCCCAACACCCCTCCAATTTGGCCCAAAACCCACCTAAACCCTCTCCATCATCTAGATCGTTCGATCACGATCGCATGGCCGAAAACTGCACCTCATTTGGACTCTCCTAGCTCCCTCTATGCCTATTTATAGACCCCTCCGAATCCGGATCTTCTTCTCACCCCGAAACCCTAAAATTCTACCTGCGCCAGCCGAACACGTCCACCCCGACCGGCCGCATCACCGCCGCCGCCCGCAGCCAGTGGCGTGGCGCCACGTGGCGCTCCGCCGCTCGCACCCGCACCGACCCGCTCGGCCCGGGAGAGCCCCCGCGGGCCCGACGCCGGTCGCCGCCTCCTCCGCAACCCCGCCGCCGTCCTCCTCCAGCCCGGCCGCTCGAGCCGCCGCCCGCCGCGCTCGCCGGCCCCGCCGCCTATGCCGCCTCGCCCGCCGTGCCGCCCGGAAGCCTCGCCGCCGCCACAGCGCGCCATCGCCGCCGCCTCCCAGCCGGCGCGCGCGCCGCCCGCCGCCGCACCTCCTCCCGCGCCCCTCTCCGGCCACCGCGGCCCGCAGCTCTGGCGAGAGCCCCGGCAGTCCTTGATCTGCGTGCCCTGATCCAGATCCGGTGAACAGTAAACCCTAGATCCGGAGGTTGTTTTTCTTCTAAGTCCCAGAAATTCCAGATCCAAGTGCTCTTGTTCATAGCCTCGTAGCTTTGCATCCGTAGCTCCGATTCATGCATATAGCATATCAAAATGTTCATCTCAGAGAGTACATCATTCATTCCATTGCATCATTTTCATTTGAGTTCATCTTGATGCCCGAAATGCTGTTAGAAGAGGGCTACTTGAGTTAATTGTCAGATCTGTACTCCATTTAGCTTTTTGTCATTTTTGCCATGATATTTGTGTGCATGATATGCCCATGAGTTCTACATATGTTTGTTAAGGGTTTTGCCATCTTTCCAGGGGTGCAACCCATGTATTTTTGTGATGAGTGTGGTGAATAGCACAAGCTCGCAAAGTGGTGCACTTAGTAATTCTGATTTCAGGGACTTAGCATTTCCACTAAGTCCTTGATCTGTTTATCTCATGATGCCATATGTTCATGTTGTTTCCTAGTGATCCGAGCCACTTTTGAGGATGATCAGTAAGGATATTTTATTAATATTGTAGTGATCTATCTATCCATGTCTTTGTTTGCAATTATGGAGCACCCTAGCTTGAGTCAATCGAGCTCTACTTTTGCTACTTTGTGAATCTGAGCAGATTGTCAACTTGTTTGCAATTTTGCCGATGATGTTGTAGTTGATCCGTGCATACTATGCTATTGTTCTTGCCATTTCTAGCTTGCATTTTGTGTATTCTTGATGGATGTATGCTTAGCTTATCATGACTTGCTCTGTAGTGAGTGCATCGAGCTCGTAAACATGCCTACTTGAGATATATTTCAGCATGTGCCAGTTTTCACTAAGTTCGTGATCTGATTATGTTTTTGCTATGTTCACATGCTTGCAATTGTATTTTCTGATCCCTTTTGGCTCCAGGTCACTAAGGGACTTTTGTTAAGCTCTTTGAGTAGCTCCATGCTATACTTTACTTTGCCATGTTCAGGTCCTGTAGCATGTAGTTTTGTTGCTCCGAAGAGTGCTACCTGATCTGAAATTCCAGACAAGTGTTAATTTCACTAAGTCTGAGATCTGTTTGCCATATGCATTCTTGCCATGCTTGTTTGAACCTATTAATGGAAGATTCGGCCGTAGCTCAGTGCTAGACTTTTGTTAAGCATCTTGAATGCATCCCTGCCATGTATTTTGTTGTCATGTTTGGGTACTGTAGCATGTTCATCTCATTGCATCTAGATGGCTACTTGCTGTAAATCGCAGACCGGTGCCATATTTGAATCGCTTGCCATTTCCAAACCGTAACTCCGATTCCAGCGTTCTTTATATTGTTTTCAAGCGATTTCATCTCATCTTTCCAGTGGCACACTTGGATTTCCAGGTTGAGGCCAGGTTCTTGCATTTCCTGTCATATCTTGCATATGCATCCCGCATCGTATCCCGCATAGCATATCATCTTTGCATCATGTCGTTTGATCTTTGCACGTGGTTGATTGTGTCCTTGTTGCTTGTTTGTCTTGTTTGGGTAGAGCCGGGAGACGAGTTCGCTAACGAGGAGCCCGTTGAGTTTGCTTTCGAGGATCTAGTCAACTCTGACAACTGTGCAGGCAAGATGATCATACCCTCGAAATCACTACTATCTTTGCTATGCTAGTTTGCTCGCTCTTTTGCTATGCCAATGATACGATGCCTACCACTTGCTTTCAAGCCTCCCAAATTTCCATGTCAAACCTCTAACCCACCATGTCCTAGCAAACCGTTGATTGGCTATGTTACCGCTTTGCTCAGCCCCTCTTATAGCGTTGCTAGTTGCAGGTGAAGATTGGAGGCCGTTCCTTGTTGGAACATTTATTTACTTGTTGGGATATCATTATATTCATTGTTATCTTAATGCATCTATATACTTGGTAAAGGGTCGAAGGCTCGGCCTCTCGCCTAGTGTTTTGTTCCACTCTTGCCGCCCTAGTTTCCCGTCATATCGGTGTTATGTTCCCGGATTTTTGCGTTCCTTACGCGGTTGGGTTATAATGGGAACCCCTTGATATTTCACCTTGAGTAAATCTTTTCCAGCAATGCCCAACATTGATTTTACCATTTTCCACCTAGCCTCTTTTCCCTTGGGTTTCCGGAGCCCAAGGGTCATCTTATTTTAAACCCCCCCGGGCCAGTGCTCCTCTGAGTGTTGGTCCACCTGTCAGCTGCCGGTGGCCACCAGGGGCAACTCTGGGCTGGCCTACCCGTACCTAGGACAATCTGAGTGTGCCCTAAGAAAGAGATATGTGCAGCTCCTATCGGGGTTTGTCGGCACATTCGGGCGGTGTTGTTGGTCTTCTTTTAACCTGTCGAAGTGTCTTGAAGAACCGACATACCGAGTCTGATCGGAACGTCTTAGGAGGAGGTCTATTCCTTCGTTGACCGTGAGAGCTTGTCATGGGCTAAGTTGGGACTCCCCTGCAGGGATTTGAACTTTTGAAAGCCGTGCCCGCGGTTATGGGCAGATGGGAATTTGTTAATGTCCGGTTGTAGATAACTTGAACCTTAACTTAATTAAAATGAATCAACTGGGTGTGTTACCGTGATGGCCTCTTCTCGGCGGAGTCCATGAAGTGGACACGATGTTGGAGTAATGTTTGCGCAGGTGGTTCTCTAGTTTCTCGCTCGCGCTTTGCCTCCTCTTCTCGCTCTCTTTTGCAAATAAGTTAGCCACCATATTTGCTAGTCGCTTGCTGCAGCTCCACATGTTTACCTTGCCTTACCTATAAGCTTAAATAGTCTTGATCGCGAGGGTGCGAGATTGCTGAGTCCCTGTGGCTCACAGATTACTATTACACCAGATGCAGGGCCTGATGATTCCGCTCCAGGTGACGCGCTTGAGCTCAAGAGGGAGTTCGACGAGGACTCTCAACGTTACTATGTTTCCTTTCCCGATGATCAGTAGTGGTGCCCAGTTGGGGGTGATTGGGACCGTGTCGCATGTTGGGTTATCTTTTATTTTGGCGCCGTAGACGGGCCATGAGTGTTTGGATGATGTAATGTTATTTATGTACTTGATTGACGTGGCGAGTGTAAGCCAACTATGTTATCTCCCCTTTATGATTTATATTACATGGGATGTTGTGAAGATTGCCTAACTCGTGACTTATGCCTTCAATGCGATTATGTCTCTAAGTCGTGGCTCGACACGTGGGAGCTATAGTCGCATCGAGGGTGTTACACCCAGCTACGGCAGCTCCTTCTCCGGCGAAAGCTCCAGCAGCGGCGGCTACGACCAGCCGACACGCCGTCGGGCCCGCTTCGAGGATGGCGGCGGGTCATCCCTTCGTTGCACCCCGGTGAAATGCGAGGAGGGCTCAGGCTGAGTCCTTGGGCCGACCCTCGTGAGCAGCCACGTCATAGGAGCCGCTTTTGCTTGTCCTCTCTTTCCCTTTCCCCTGCATTGTTAGAAACGAATTCGGGGCCCTATGAGGGCGTGCAATTAACCGTGGTGTTTATGTTGCTTTTATGGTGTGTTTATTGTTTCCGGGTTGTGCTGTGAGATCTATGCCTTATATGGGTGTAGAGTGGTAACTTAGCTCCATGCATCAGGGGTAGCTTTGACCTCATGAGGGTGTGCGTCTCTAGGCACCTGGTGGGGCTTCCCCACTATTGATTCGGGTAACATCGCGAAGCTGCATCGCGAAGCTGCAAAAACTTGTTAAGAAATCTTTAACCCTTCATGCACGAGGCCTTAGGTATGGGCTGGTTATGGCCAAATGCACCGCGTCATGGTACTCGTGGGGCATGGACTAAAGGGGGATGCGCTAATCAAAAACTCAGACAAGAACGCCCTGCGGAGATAAGGGGAGTGCGCACGCGCATTACCTGTCCAGCCCCCCTCGCGGGGCGTGCGACGGAGAGCGTCGGGCAACTGCCGCCCTCCCTGGCGAAAAACAGAGGGTTGAGGGAAGAACAAAAAGAAGAGGCAAGCCAATGAGAAATGCTGGAACTCCAAATTTCAGTAAAGGAAAAGAGGCAAGCCAACTATAGAAAGCACATGAACAGCCGCGTCCGGCACCTAGTCTAGTCTTCTCACCAGCGTGGAGCTAAGTGCTGCCACTAGGACATGGGAGGGAGCCCCCGAGGCCAGAGGGCGACACTCCGGAGACTCCAGGGCATGTACAGCCCCACTCATTATTACGTGAGAGTGTCACGAGCGGAGAACTCCACAGGCATTGGGCCTTGCTTCATGGGTAGAACTTCCAGAGGTGCCGGATGTTCCAGGCGTTCTGGATGGGGACCCCGTCATGCATCTCCAGGCGCGCGGCAATCTTAAACGGGCCCTCCCACATGGGTGAGAGCTTATGCAGCCCTTCCCTGGAGAGCACTCGCCTCAGGACGAGATCGCCCACCTCAAGCATCATGGAGCGGACGCTGCGACAGTGGTACTGCCGCAGCACCTGCTGGTATCTTGTCGCTCGGAGCAAGGCTTCACGGTAGCATTCCTCCCCCTGCACGAGGTCCATCCCCTGCATGGCATCCTGCTGCATCTCATCAAATGCCAGGACCCGCGCAGAGCGATGCCTGACCTCGTGAGGGAGAACCGCTTCTGCTCCATAGACGAGGAAGAACGGGGTCTCGCTTGTTGGCTTGGTGGTAGTGGTGCGGATGGACCACAACACAGACTGGAGCTCGTCGTGCCAGCCCCTACTGCGGGCTTCGAGCTTCTTCTTGAAGGTCCGGGTCTTGAGGCCTCTCAGGACCTCAGCGTTGGCGCTTTCAGCTTGGTCGTTGCTCCTAGGGTGTGCCACTGAAGCGTAGCAAATCTGCGTTCCAAGGTTAGAACAATAGGTCTTGAAGAGATTGCTAGTGAACTGCGAGCTGTTGTCGGTGATGATGCAGTTAGGGACCCCGAACCGGCTTACGAGGCCCTTGATGAACTTAACTGCTGACCTGGTTGGGATGGTGCGGACGGCTTCAACCTCTGCTCATTTGGTGAACTTGTCGATGGCAACATAGAGGTAGCGGTAGCTCCCAGGCGCTCATGGGAACGGATCCAGGATGTCCAGTCCCCAGACCGCGAAGGGCCACGAAAGCGGGATAGTCTGGAGGCCCTGAGCCGGCTGGTGGATTTGCTTGGCATGGAACTGGCAGGCCTCGCAGGACCTTACCAGCTCGGTCGCGTCGTTGAGTGTCGTGGGCCAGTAGAACCCGCTGCAGAATGCCTTGCCAACCAGGGTATGTGACAATGAGTGATGCCCGCATTCTCCACCGTGTATGTCAGCCAGCAGCTCGTTCCCCTGCTCCCTGGAGATGCATCGCAAGGAAACATCATTTGGTCGTTTTCTGTACAGCTCACCGTCCTGGATGCAGTATGTCATAGCCGGCTGGGCCACACGCTCTGTGTCCTCCTCCTTCTCCTGCAGCGTCCCATGCACCAGATATGCCTTGCGTTCCTCAGTCCAGCACCCCTCCCGAGGCTCGAGCGCCAGGAGTAGATGTGCTCCTGAGGTCGGGCCGCGAGCGGGGGCTCCTAAGGCTGGTGGCTGAGGGAGTTCTTCTCGAGGTGATGTAGTCTCCGCGGCCGCAGGGGTCGCCGAAGGCTTGAAGAGTCGCTCTTCAAAGACACCGGGTTCTTCGGGTAGATGCCTTGACGCCTTCTTGGCGATTTCGTCAGCCTCCTTGTTGGTGTTGCATGGCACATGCTACAGCTCTAGGCCTAGGTGAAAGTGCAACTATCCCTGGGTGGTTTTGGTAATTCCTAACAACATATAGCTCATTGAGCTAATGCTACTTGAAGATAAATATTTCAGGAAAAGCTCAATGATTGGCATGGCATGGATTATAAAGTGGACCCCTCAAATGGTAAGGACAACAGATTGGCTCAAGCTCAAAGCACAAGACTCTTCATTTTACTTTTAGTGATGCAAGATCACATTGAGTCCATAGGAAAAGCCAATACTATTAAAAGGGGGTGAGGTGTTGCTTAATGAGTTGCTTGCTCAAAGTGCTTAGTGATATGCTCGAAAAACCCTCAACTACTTTCTCGTATCCACATATGTCCCAAACCAAAAGTCAAACTCGGCACCACCGAAATCTTCTATTCGGTGCCACCGAGTTCACTTGACATAGCTACTACCAGAAACCCTAGTCACTTTGGTCTCACCGATAGGGATCTCGGTCTCACCAAGATGGGATTGCAAACTCTATGTTTCCCTTCGTAACGTTTTGGTTTAACCGAGATGAGCGATCGGTCCCACCGAGATTGTAATGCAAACTCTCTGTTTCCCCTTCGTAACGTTTCTGTCTAACCGAGATGAGCGAATCGGTCCCACCGAGTTTGCCTAACCAACTCTCTGTTTGCCTATTACCAAAATCAATCCCACCGAGTTTGTGTAATTGGTCTCACCTAGATTATGTTATGCCCTAACCCTAATGGAATCGGTCCCACCGAGTTGACATATCGGTCGCACCGAAAATCCTAACGTTCACATTTTGAACTAAATCGGTCTGACCAAGTTAGATGATTCGGTCCCACCGAGTTTGGTGCTTTGTTTGTAATGATTAGATTTTGTGTGGAGGCTATATATACCCCTCCACCCACTCTTCATTCGTGGAGAGAGCCATCAGAATATGCCTACCCTTCCAACATAAATTTTCCGAGAGAGAACCACCTACACTTGTGTTGAGGTCAAGATATTCCATTCCAACCACATAAATCTTGATCTCTAGCCTTCCTCAAGTTGTTTTCCACTCAAATCATCTTTCTACCAAATCTAATCCTATGAGAGAGAGTTGAGTGTTGAGGAGACTATTATTTGAAGCACAAGATCAAGGAGTTCATCATCAACACACCATCTATTACCTTTTTGGAGAGTGGTGTCTCCTAGATTGGTTAGGTGTCACTTGGGAGCCTCCGTCAATATTGTGGAGTTGAACCAAGGAGTTTCTACGAGCAAGGAGATCGCCTACTTCGTGAAGATCTACCCTTGTGAGGCAAGTCCTTCGTGGGCGATCGCCATGGTGGGGTAGAAAGGTTGCTTCTTCACGGACCCTTCATGGGTGGAGCCCTCCGTGGACTCGCACAACCATTACCCTTCGTGGGTTGAAGTCTCCATCAACGTGGATGTACGATAGCACCACCCATCGGAGCCATGCCAAAAATCTCTATGTCTACATTGTGTTTGCTCTCTCCAAACTCCTCGCTTTACCTTCATATGCAATTGTTTTACATTCCGCTGCTATAGTCTTAGAATTGCATGTGTAGGTTGATTACTTGTTTGTGCTAAGTTGTTAAAATCTGCCAAGACTTGAAATTGGGAAAAGGCTAGATTTTTATTTGGTCAAGTAGTCTAATCATGCCCCCTCTAGACATACTTTCGATCCTACAATTGGTATCAGAGCTTTGGTCTCCATTTGCCTTGATTTCCATAGCTTTGGTGATCATAGACTTGGTTTCACAACCTAGGAGAGTATGGCGTCTAGTGAGGGAAATTACCACCGTAGAGGTCCTTACTTTGATGGTATTAATTTTGCTAGTTGGAAGCATAAGATGAAAATGCATATTCTTGGACATAACCCTGCCGTTTGGGCTATTGTGTGTATTGGCTTGCAAGGTGAATTCTTTGATGGGAGAGAACCGAACCGTGAGGCTAGCGCGGAAGAGTTGAAGATGCTGCAATACAATGCTCAAGCTTGTGATATTCTCTTCAATGGATTGTGCTCCGAAGAATTCAACAAAATCAGCCGTCTTGAGAATGCAAAGGAAATTTGGGATACTTTGACTGATATGCACGAAGGTACCGACCCTGTCAAGGAATCCAAATTGGATGTGCTTCAAAGTTAACTTGACAAGTTCAAAATGAAGGATGATGAAGGTGTCACTGAAATATACTCTAGGCTTGCTCTCATCACAAATGAGATTGCCGACTTAGGAAGTGAAGAGATGACCGATAGATTCATCATAAAGAAGATCCTAAGAGCCTTGGATGGAAAATATGATACCGTGTGCACATTGATCCAAATGATGCCCAATTACAAAGATCTCAAGCCAACGGAAGTCATTGGAAGGATTGTTGCTCATGAGATGTCACTCAAGGATAAGGAAGAGCTTCACAACAAGTCAAGTGGTGCTTACAAAGCCTCATGTGATGCTCCCACATCATCAAGTGAGAAACAAAACTTCAATGAAGAATTGAGCCTAATGGTGAAGAACTTCAACAAGTTTTACAAGAATAGAAGCAAGGAAAGAAGTTCCAAGTCAAGGTCCTACAATGACAAAAGATCTTCAAGTCGTGAACACAATTGCTATAATTTTGGAAGACCCGGACACTACTCCAATGAGTGTACGGCTCCCTACAAAAGAAGAGAAGATTCTCCCAAAATAAGGAGTAGGAGAGAAGAATCACCACCAAGAGAGAGAAGGAGTAGAGATGACCGTTATGAACGAAGAACATCACGGAGAAGCAAGGATTCAGAAAGGAAGGACAAATCATCAAGGAGCTACACAAAACAAAGACATCAAGCTCACATTGGTGAATGGGTATCCGGCTCCGACTCCGACGATCACTCCGAGACAAGTTATCACTCTGACTCCGAATATACTCAAGATGAAGGTGTTGCCGGTCTAGCACCTGTGTCAACCAACTCCTATGACATATTTGAGTCACCAAATGAAGGAATTGGAAGATGCTTCATGGCTAAAGGCCCAACGGTATCACACCCCGAGTATGTTGATTTCAATAGTGATGAAGATGACTTGCTAGGTGATGATTATTTACTTGTTGACAATTCTAGTGATGAAAACTATGATGAACTTGCTATTAATCATGCTAATCAAGATAAAATGAATGACGATGATAAGAAGGAGATTGAGCGTCTAACTAAAGAGCTAAACACTCTTAAGTTAGCTCATGAAACTACCTTGGAAAATCATCGAGAACTTTTAAAGACTCATGAGAAGTTACGCTTCGAAAAGCTCAACCTTGAGCAAGAGCATGGGTTCTTAAAAGCGATCAATGATGATCTTCGCAAGAAAAGTTCTTCTTACATTGCCAAGCGTTTACTCTTGTCTACTTACATGCCACAAGTTAAATCTAGCAACAAGAGTAAGAAAGATTCTTCTTCTAGTAGTAACAATAATCATGCTAAACCCAATGATGTTGCTTCTAGTAGTTCTCTTGATTCCACTAATGATTCTCTTAGCCAAGTTACACTTGAGCAAGAAAATAGCTTATTGAAGGGAATTATAGAGAAAGGTGTTTACAAGAGCCTTGCCGGAAGTAAGCAATTTGAGGAAATTGTATGCAAGCAAGGAAGACACCGGAAGAATCAAGGTGTTGGTTTTGAACGAAAGTTCAATGCCAATGGAGTTGAGTGGGAAGAAGATCAATACCCCAAGACGAAATTTGTTCCACAACAAGAGAAGTATGATCCTACTTCTTTCCAAGGAACACAAGCTCAAGATGATCTTCCACCACAAGACCACAAGCAAAAAGGCAAGGACAAGCTTCAAGAGGAGATTGATGCATTTGAGGAAGCTCCCAAAGCCTTAGTCAAGTGGGTTCCCAAGACTACATCAAGTTCTACTTCATCAAGTACGACTACAACTCCAAGGATTCCCATCAAGATGGTGTGGATCCCTAAGAAGAAGAACTAGAGAGTTCTTGAGGGTGACTCCGCCAACATACTTCACTCATATCATTTTGGCGAGGACAAGTGCAAACAACTTCCATATCTTGCACTAGTTCAAGGAGTCACAAACCCTCTTGTTGGTAAGACAAGGGACAAGGTAACCTAATGCTTTCATGGACATCATCCTATGTGAACATCACTCTATGTCTATGGATATCCTTGTTTGTTCCTTGTGGGACTAACCCGTGTAGGTATTGAAAGTGCAACTCACTCCAAAGGATTGCTCCAAAGGATCTACATCAACATTGAGCATCTACATCTTCAACACCTACATGAAGTCATCATCGACAAAACCCAAGGTTAGTTCATCTCTCTTAGGGGGGATATCACATCTAGGGGAGCTTTACTCTAATCAATTGAGCTAAAGCAACTCTAATGGTGTGAACACAACAATGCTTTATGTAAAAGTGGCAACCCCACTTGTGCTTAAACGATGAGTATGACCTACGATCAAATGTCCTCATTTGACTCCTAAGTCAATATACTCATATATAGATGACCTAGTCATCGCCAAATTGCTTGATAGATCCTAGAGTGATTGTGCATGCTTTGTCACATACTTCATTTTCCATCTTATTGTGTGGGCATGTTGGATGCATATTTTACTCATGCGAGGACATCCATTTGTTGCTTTGATTGTTTGGCTTTTTCTCTTTTTCCAAATGGATGGACAAGAATGCCTAAGAACTCCCTCTAGCTATCTATGCTTTTCTCATCTCAAACTCTATTCATGCTACATCACAAAGTTTGATCAAGTCAGATTCAAACCACTCAATGTGAGGAGCACTTGGAGTCCCCGATTCGTCATAGACTTAAACTTCCAAAACCTCTTTGTGCATTTCGGTATGATCGAGTCATCCATTTCGGTCGCACCGATATCACTAAGTTTATCTAGGTTTTCCATCTCGGTGCAACCGATTAGAACTTTTCGGTCACACCGAGTTGCAGCAACCGCTTGCGATTCTGCATCTCGGTGCCACCGAGTTGTTCGACTCGGTCACACCGACAGGGTCGGGATATATATACCCTCGGGTGAGATTTTGGAAATTCCTTCAAAACCTCTTAGACCGTGCGTGTCCTACTCTGCCGCCTCGGGTCTCCGGATCGTCCTCTCGCCGCTGGTTTCCGTCGCCTTCAATAGATTTCTGCCCCTCCGTTGCCACCGTAGCGAACTCCGTCGAATTAGGGTATTAGTTCGATCTTTTGTGTTATTCCTTTAACTCCGATTCGTAGCACATTACTTTGCCATGATCATGACCATGTATGCAATCAATCTATCCACTGAAAACATCCCTTAGGTTAGGTTTGATTTGAAAATTTAGGGTTAGGTCTCCACGGGACTCATCTCGGACCGACCGAATTGTGGAAATCGGTCTCACTGATTTGGCTGAGGCCATTGCAGTTGCACTTTCGGTCTGAACGAAAACTGCAAATCGGTGTGACCGAGTTCGATTCTTTGTTAAACCCTAGCAGTCTCGGTGCCACCGAACTATGACTCGGTCTGACCGAGTTCACTAGTTTAGGTTCCAAAAGTTGCTTCGGTATCACCAAGTTTACAAATCGGTAGCTCCGAAATGCTTTCTGTGAAGAACTAAAACTAAGTTTTTAAGTCATTCTTTTTGCAAAATCTCTGCACTTTGTGATGCTCATCCACTCTAGCTCATCTATATCTATTCACAGGGTCTGTTGTTAGTAAGTTTGTAGAAAGTCTGACCAGAGTGACAGCAAGAACAAGTTAGAGGAACAGGTACAATTGAGTGAGGGCACTAGTCCCTCCAGCACTTCTAATGATGGCAGCAGGAGCACACCAAGCAACTTGCCCAGGGCAGCCACCAGAACAAGGAAGAGGAAGACCT
This sequence comes from Triticum aestivum, assembly GCF_018294505.1. Lineage (NCBI taxonomy): Eukaryota > Viridiplantae > Streptophyta > Magnoliopsida > Poales > Poaceae > Triticum > Triticum aestivum. Next base: position 387,120,514 of record NC_057806.1, on the reverse strand, counting down.
CACATTCTGAAGATGAGGATTATGTGCCTATTGAGGAGGAAGTCAGCTCCAAGAAGAAGGTGATGAAGAAGGAGTATGGCACAGTTGCATCAACTAAGACTGGCTTGCACAAGAAGGCCCCTGCCAAGAGGATGCCAACCTTAAAGGTGAGAGTCTCAACTGCTGAAACCTCCAAGCCAACTGGAGAGGCTGTTGGAGAAGGAAAGAAGAGAAAAGAAAGGGTCAAGAAGACCACTGCCAGAGTAGTTGGTAGATCCTCCATTATGAGAGATTCAGAAGAAGAGGAGGAGGAAGAGGATGTTGCACTAGCACCCAAGTCTCAGAAGCTCATGGGAGATGCTATAAAATCAGGAGCTGCTCCATCTAAGCCCAAATCTGCTCCCAAGGCTGCTGCTCAGAAACCCCCAAAACCCAAGAGGAACACCAGGAGTATACCTGCTGAGGAGAAGAACAAGCCCCCAGTGCCTGAGGCTGAACAAGAACAAGATGATTCTCTTGTTTTGAGGAAGTTGAAGCCCAAAATTCCTGACCACAATGATGCTCATCCAGTTGCTGAGGACATGCACATCAGGAAAGATGCAGGACTGAGGTTACAGTCTGATCCCTACGCTGTTAGGAGGAGGACTGTAGTTGACTACATGTTCCATACAAAGGAACAACAAGATTTCTATGAGATAATTTTGCTTGACAAGAAGCCCATATTGTGTGACATGAAATGGGTGGACTAGGAGTTCATCTGGGAAAATGAAGATCACTTCCCTGGAGTGTATGACAACTTTAAGGCATGTGGAGTTGATGAATTCATTGGACAAAAGCTCACCAAGTGGAATGATGAGTTGATCATGCAGTTTTACTCCACTGCCCACTTCTATCCGGATGGAAGAATAGTATGGATGTCTGAGGGTACTAGGTACCAGTCTACAGTTGATGAATGGGCCAAGCTAATCAATGCCCCAGAGGAACATGAAGATGACTTGGATGTGTATGCCACCAAGAAGAAAGACCACAACTCAATGGCAAACATGTACAAAGAGATCCCTGATAAAGCTTTGGAGACACACAATCTTGGATCTATACATTTCTTGTTGTCTGGTCTTCCCACGATCAACTGGATCTTAAGGCACACATTGCTACCCAAGTCAGGAGATCACAAGATGATCAGAGGACACTCCATCAACATGCTGCAAATTTTTGATGTTTCCCAGAAGTTCAAAGTTATGAGCCTGATTATAGAAACTATCAAAAGGACAGTTGCTGATCAAAAGAGGAGTTGTGGGTATGCTCCACATATTCATGAGCTCATCAATTCTAAGATGGGCACGGGGACTTATTTGCTGGACAAGGAGCATCTACCTCTATATCATGAGTTTAAAGACAACACTGTTGTGATGAATGCGGAAGAACCATCATCAGCTCAAGTCCAGGAGAAGAGAGCCAAGGAAAAGGCTGAGAAAGTTGTCCAGATGCCAAGTGTTGAAGAGCCATCTCGAGTCTTCCTGAAGAGCAACCAATATCAGTTAGGCTATCTGATTCAAGCTACACTGAGGATTGAGAAGGGCTTGGTCACCCTGACTCAGAATCACGAGAGCCTGGAGAGGATTGTGGAGACAAAATTCTACGATCTTGATCTCAAGGTGACTGAGATTCAGACTGCAGTTGAGCAACTTCAGGAGGAAGCAGAGGAGAGAGAGAGAGAGAGGAAAATCAATCACTGATGCTTTTAAGCATGTGCCACGAGGTCCAAGGTCTGCTGCAGTGCTAGTCTTAGATGCCAGAGCTTCAGTGTCAGCACCAGCAGCTACAGCTCCAGTGCCACCTCCATCACCACTCCATCAGCTCCAACTACATCGTTGGAAGCCTTCGTCCTTGGAGTTCTATCTACACCACCTCCTGAAGACCAAGCCTGAGAGACGTATAGCACTATGCATTTTCAAACTTTTTGGTAACTTGTTGCCAAAGGGGGAGAAATATGTATAGATCATAGGCTTTGAGAGAGAGTGTCTCCTTTTATCTCTCTTGCTTTTGGTTGAACTTTTTTTGTGTGCTTGCGTGTGATACTTTATGTCCTTATGTCCTTGTGAGATACTTATGTGATCATGTGGTTGATCATATGCTACATTAATGTTTGGTTGAATGATCCTATCCTTTATATTTCATATATGATCATTCACTTTCTTGGTGATGAGTGCATGCTTCTAATTTCTATCATTTTGAGCGCTCCACCAAGATGTATGTGACATGGAAGAGTAACCCATGATCCTAATCAATTGTGCATTTGCATTCAAAAGCAAATTTTAAATAATGCACAAATTTAGGGGAGCTCTTGGTTATCACATACTTCTCAAAGCGATGATGTTTTTCAATCTTATAATCATTTGTCGAAGCTTTGATCTATATGTTGTCATCAATTACCAAAAAGGGGGAGATTGAAAGTGCAACTATCCCTGGGTGGTTTTGGTAATTCCTAACAACATATAGCTCATTGAGCTAATGCTACTTGAAGATAAATATTTCAGGAAAAGCTCAATGATTGGCATGGCATGGATTAGAAAGTGGACCCCTCAAAATGCTAAGGACAAAAGATTGGCTCAAGCTCAAAGCACAAGACTCTACATTTTACTTTTAGTGATCCAAGATCACATTGAGTCCATAGGAAAAGCCAATACTATTAAAAGGGGGTGAGGTGTTGCTTAATGAGTTGCTTGCTCAAAATGCTTAGTGATATGCTCCAAAAACCCTCAACTACTTTCTCATATCCACATATGTCCCAAACCAAAAGTCAAACTCGGCCCCACCGAAATCTTCTATCCGGCGCCACCGAGTTCACTTGACATAACTACTGCCAGAAACCCTAGTCACTTCGGTCTCACCGATAGGGATCTCGGTCTCACCGAGATGGGATTGCAAACTCTCTGTTTCCCTTCGTAACGTTTCGGTCCAACCGAGATGAGCGATCGGTCCCACCGAGATTGCAATGCAAACTCTCTGTTTCCCCTTCGTAACGTTTTGGTCTAACCGAGATGAGTGAATCGGTCCCATCGAGTTTGCCTGACCAACTCTCTGTTTTCCTATTACCAAAATCGGTCCCACCGAGTTTGTGTAATCAGTCTCACCGAGATTATGTTATGCCCTAACCCTAATGGAATCGGTCCCACCGAGTTGACATATCGGTCCCACCGAAAATCCTAACGTTCACATTTTGAACTAAATCGGTCTGACCGAGTTATATGATTCGGTCCCACCGAGTTTGGTGATTTGTTTTTAACGGTTAGATTTTGTGTGGAGGCTATATATACCCCTCCACCCACTCTTCATTCGTGGAGAGAGCCATCAGAATATGCCTACACTTCCAACATACATTTTGTGAGAGAGAACCACCTACACTTGTGTTGAGGTCAAGATATTCCATTCCAACCACATAAATCTTGATCTCTAGCCTTCCTCAAGTTGCTTTCCACTCAAATCATCTTTCTACCAAATCAATCCTATGAGAGAGAGTTGAGTGTTGGGGAGACTATCATTTGAAGCACAAGAGAAAGGAGTTCATCATCAAAACACCATCTATTACCTTTTGGAGAGTGGTGTCTCCTGGACTGGTTAGATGTCACTTAACAGCCTCCGTCAAGATTGTGGAGTTGAACCAAGGAGTTTGTACGGGCAAGGAGATCGCCTACTTCGTGAAGATCTACCCTAGTGAGGCAAGTCCTTCGTGGGCGATTGCCATGATGGGATAGACAAGGTTGCTTCTTTGTGGACCCTTTGTGGGTGGAGCCCTCCGTGGACTCGCGCAACCGTTACCCTTCGTGGGTTGAAGTCTCCATCAACATGGATGTATGATAGCACCACCTATCGGAAGCACGCCAAAAATCTCCGTGTCTACATTGTGTTTTCTCTCTCCAAACTCCTCCCTTTACCTTCATATGCAATTGTTTTACATTCTGCTGCTATACTCTGAGAATTGCATGTGTAGGTTGATTACTTGTTTGTGCTAAGTTGCTAAAATCTGCCAAGACTTAAAATTGGGAAAAGGCTAGATTTTTATTTGGTCAAGTAGTCTAATCACCCCCCTCTAGATATACTTTCGATCCTACACTAGGAATTGCTTCTCCATCTTGCGCACTTCCGCGAGGTGTGCCTCCATATGCTTGTTCCTTGGTTCGTACACCTTGTCGGAGAAGTCAACGAGGAGCTGCGAGTCACCCTTGATGGTGAGACGTTTCACCCCCAAGGCTGCGGCGGCTTTGAGGCCAGCGATCAACCCCTCATACTCCGCGATGTTGTTGGAGACCTTCTCACCCCGCTGGAAGCAGAGCTGCACGGCATAATATAGCTTGTCTTGGGTGGGTGAGATGAGCACAGCGCCATCCCTTGCGTCTTATCGTGCGAAAGCGCCATCGAAGTACATGACCCAGCCATCTGGTGCTTCATTTCCTGGCGAGAGGGATCGGCTCTCGCCCGCTTTGGGCTCCGGAGCGTCGGTCCATTCTACAACGAAGTCGGCAATCGCAGCTCCCTTGATAACACTGGTCGTGCTGAACTCCAACTAAAATGCTTGTAGATCAATGTTCCATTCAGTGACTCTCCCCACGGCATTGGGGCTCCAGAGCACCCTCTCCAGGGAGTAGGCTGAGACAACCTTAATCGGGTGGCCTTGGAAATAATGGCGTAGCTTGCGTGAGGCCACCAGGAGCGCGAGTAAGAGATTCTGCGGCATTGGGTACCATGCTCTCACATCCCGTAGCATGGTGCTGACAGTATATTGGGTGCTCGATGAGGGCAGGAGCATCAATGGAGCCTGTGTCCTCTGGAGGTTGTGGTGCCTCCTGAGGTGGGAGGACCTCAAGAGCCTGGTCGCCCACCTGGGCCTCCGCGGGCCCTTGAACACCGTCTTGTGGGGTGTGATCGTCTGTGGGCATCGTCTTGGCCTTGGCGACGCGTCTTGTGACTGCACCATTTCAGCTGAGGGTGCGGTATTGTGCTGTGGTATCATGGCCCGGCACTCCTCCCGAATCGCCTCCAACGCCGCGCTGGCAGAGTGAGGCTTAGCGGCCAGATAGAGCACCAGAGGCTCGAGGGGGCGAGGTGCCACCATAAACGGTGGGCTGGTTAGGTATCTCTTGAGGTCTTGAAATGCCAGATCTGCCTTTGGGGTCCATTTGTATGGGCCTTTCTTCTTCATCAGCTTGAAGAACGGTAGAGCATGCTCCCCCAGCTTGGAGATGAAGCGCCCCAGCGAGGTCACGCAGCCTGCAAGTTTCTGCATTTCCTTGAGATTTAGTGGTGGGCTCATTGTTTCTATTGCCTTGACCCTCTCGGGGTTAGCCCCGATCCCTCTGTGAAAAACGAGAAACCCAATAGCTTGCCTGAGGGGACACCGAACACGCACTTCTCCGGGTTGAGCCGCAAATCCACGTGGTGCAGGCTAGAGAAGGTCTCCTCAAGGTCCTGAATCAGGGTTCTCGCCTCCCGAGATTTTACCACGATGTCATCGATGTAGGCTTCAGCGTTTCTGCTGAGCTGCTGACCCAGGGCGATGTGCATCAGCCGCTGGAATGTCGCCCCAGCGTTGCGCAGTCCGAACGGCATGCAGGTGTAGTAGTACACCCCGCGCAGGGTCAGGAAGGCGGTCTTCTCCACATCCTCCACTGCCATCTTGATTTGTTGGTAGCCCGAGAACGCGTCCAGGAAGCATGGCAGGTTGCACTCGGTGGTGGAGTCGATGATCTGGTCGATACGTGGAAGCGGGAATAGGTCTTGGGGACAGGCCTTGTTGAGGTTGGTGAAATCGACACACATGCGTTCATTCCCGCCTTTCTTTGGCACGACGGTGGGGTTCGCCAGCCACTCCGGGTACCGGACCTTGCGAATGACACCTGCCGCCTTCAGCTTGCGAGTTTCCTGGACGATGAAGGACTGCTTCTCCCTGGACTGTCGTTGCGCCTTCTGCTTCATAGAGCGCACATTGGGGCACACGCTTAAGTGATGCTCGATTACCCCCTTGGGACCCCTACCAGCTGCTTGGGTTCCCAGGAGAATACCTCCTTGTTCGCACACAAGAACTTCACTAACGCCTCCTCTTGACCCGGGTCGAGGACGACGCCTATGGTGAAGGTGGCCCCCGAGGATCTACCTTCCTCGACCGGCACTTGCTTCGTTTCGGCCCGGTCTTGAGTGAACAACTTCTTCTTCTTTGCTGGCGCGGCCTCCTTAGCCCGTTGGGTGGCTTCGCCGGCCAGGCGTGCTGCCGTTGTGGCCCTGAAGGTAAGCTTGAGGGCCGCCAGAGCATCCTTGCTGTCTCCGGCCATGGTGAAGACGCTGCTGCTACTCGGCATCTTCATGAGGTTGTAGGTCGGATGGGTCGCTGCCGTGAACTGAGCCAGAACAAGGTACCTGATATGTCTCCAACGTATCTATAATTTTTTATTGTTCCATGCTATATTATCTACTGTTTTGAATGTTTATGGGCTTTATTATACACTTTTATATCACTTTTGGGACTAACCTATTAACCCAGAGCCCAGTGCCAGTTTCTGTTTTTACCTTGTTTTAGGGTTTCGAAGAAAAGGAAAATCAAACGGAGTCCAATTGACCTGAAACTTCACGGAACTCATTTTTGGAAGGAAAGAAGCCCAGAAGACTTGGAGTGCACGTTAGGGGATCTATGAGGAGGCCACGAGGCAGGGGGCGCGCCCTCCACCCTCGTGGGCCCCTCATGGCCCCCCTGACGTACTTTCTGCCTATATATCTCCATATACCCTAAAACATCCGACAACACAATAGATCGGGAGTTCCGCCGCCAGAAGCCTCCATAGCCACCGAAAACCAATCTAGACCCGTTCCGGCACCCTGCCGAAGGGGGAATCCTTCTCCGGTGGCCATCTTCATCATCCCGGTGCTCTCCATGATGAGGAGGGAGTAGTTCTCCCTCGGGGCTGAGGGTATGTACCAGTAGATATGTGTTTGATCTCTCTCTCTTGTGTTCTTGAGGTGATATGATCTTGATGTATCGCGAGCTTTGCTATTATATTTGGATCCTATGATGTTTTCTCCCCCCTCTACTCTCTTGTAATGAATTGAGTTTTCCCTTTGAAGTTATCTTATCGGATTGAGTCTTTAAAGATTTGAGAACACTTGATGTATGTCTTGCCATGCGTATCTGTGGTGACAATGGGATATCACGTGATTCACTTGATGTATGTTTTGGTGATCAACTTGCGGGTTCCGCCCATGAACCTATGCATAGGGGTTGGCACACATTTTCGTCGTGATTCTCCGGTAGAAACTTTGGGACACTCTTTGGGGTCCTATGTGTTGGTTGAATAGATGAATCTGAGATTGGGTGATGCATATCGTATAATCATACCCACGGATACTTGAGGTGACATTGGAGTATCTAGGTGACATTAGGGTTTTGGTTGATTTGTGTCTTAAGGTGTTATTCTAGTATGAAATCTAGGGCTTTTCGTGACACTTATAGGAATAGCCCAACAGATTGATTGGAAAAAATAACTTTGAGGTGGTTTCGTACCCTACCATAATCTCTTCGTTCGTTCTCCACTATTAGTGACTTTGGAGTGACTCTTTGTTGCATGTTGAGGGATAGTTATGTGATCCAATTATGTTAGTATTGTTGAGGGAACTTGCACTAGTAAAAGTATGAACCCTAGGCCTTGTTTCCTATCATTGCAATATCGTTTACAATCACTTTTATCATTAGTTACCATGCTGTTTTTATAATTTCAGATTACAAATATCTTTATCTACCATCCATATTGCACTTGTATCACCATCTCTGTGCCAAACTAGTGCACCTATACAATTTACCATTGTATTCGGTGTGTTGGGCACACAAGAGACTCTTTGTTATTTGGTTGTAGGGTTGCTTGAGAGAGACCATCTTCATCCTACGCCTCCTACAGATTGATAAACCTTAGGTCATCCACTTGAGGGAAATTTGCTACTGTCCTACAAACCTCTGCACTTGGAGGCCCAACAACGTCTACAAGAAGAAGGTTGTGTAGTAGACATCAAGCTCTTTTTTGGCGTCGTTGCCGGGGAGGTGAGTGCTTGAAGGTATATCTTTAGATCTTGCAATCAAGTCTTTGAGTTTCTTGTTTTATCACTAGTTTAGTTTATAAAAGAAAATTACAAAAAAATGGAATTAAGTTTGCCTCATACACTTCATCTTTTTAATATCTTTTGTGAGTATGATGGAAAGGATAATTGTGCTCAAGTGCTAGAAGAAGAAATCTATAAAATGTTTGGCACTAAATATTTGAATGATGAGCATGATTGCAATGTTGTTACTATGAATTCCTTGAATATCCATGATGCTAATGATATGCAAAGCCACAAGCTTGGGGAAGCTATGTTTGATGAAGATGATATTTTTTGTCCCCCAAGTTTTGATGAGCAAATTTATTATGATCAAAGCATGCCTCCTATCTATGATGATTATTGTGATGACACGTATGCTTCAAATAATAATGATAACAATGAAACTTGTCATCTTGATCTTAATTTTCAATCACATGATAGTTATTTTGTTGAGTTAGCTCCCACTATTATTCATGAGAAGAATTTAGCTTATGTGGAGAGTAGTAAATTTTCTATGCTTGTAGATCATGAAAAGAATGTTTTAGGTGCTGGTTATATTGCTGAATTCATTCATGATGCTACTGAAAATTATTATGAGGGAGGAACATATGCTTGTAGGAGTTGCAATAATATCAAGTTCCCTCTCTATGTGCTTAAAGTTTTAAAGTTATGCTTGTTTTGCCCTCCTATGCTAGTTGATTATTGTTCCCACAAGTTGTTTGCTCACAAATCCCTATGCATATGAAGTGGGTTAGACTTAAATGTGCTAGTCATATTATTCATGATTCTCTCTTTATGTTACAATTCTTATCTTTTATGTGAGCATCGTTGAGATCATCATGCCTAGCTAGGGGCGTTAAACGATAGCGCTTGTTGGGAGGCAACCCAATTTTATTTTTGTTCCTTGCTTTTTGCTCCTGTTTAGTAATAAATAATTCATCTAGCCTCTGTTTATATGTGGTTTATGCTTTTCATTAGTGTTTGTGCCAAGTACAACCTTTGGGAAGACTTGGGAGAAGTCTTGTTGATCATGCTGTAAAAAAACAGAAACTTTAGCGCTCACGAGAATCGCTGCCATTTTTATTTGGAGAGTGCTATTTAGTTAATTATTTTTTTAGACGATTAATAGATAAATTCCACAGGTCCACCAATTTATTTGAGAATTTTATGAGTTCCATAAGTATACGTTTGATTCAGATTACTACAGACTGTTCTGTTTTTGACAGATTCTGTTTTTCATGTGTTGTTTACTTATTTTGATGAATCTATGGCTAGTAAAATAGTTTATAAACCATAGAGAAGTTGGAATACAGTAGGTTTAACACCAATATAAATAAAGAATGAGTTCATTACAGTACCTTGAAGTGGTGATTTACTTTCTTATACTAACGGAACTTACGAGTTTTCTGTTATGTTTTGTGTTGTGAAGTTTTCAAGTTTTGGGTAAAGATTTGATGGACTATGGAACAAGGAGTGGCAAGAGCCTAATCTTGGGGATTCCCAAGGCACCCCAAGGTAATATTCAAGGATAACCAAAAGCCTAAGCTTGGGGATGCCCCGGAAGGCATCCCCTCTTCCGTCTTCATTCATCGGTAACTTTACTTGGAGCTATATTTTTATTCACCACATGATATGTGTTTTGCTTGGAGCGTCAATTTATTTTGTTAGGATTTGCTTGATTTTATTTATAACAATGTTTTGCATATTTTATTTCAATAAAAGTGGCATTGATAGCCTTTACTATGCCTATGTTACAAGTGTACATGTTGCTGTTTGAAAACAGAAAGTTTACCGTTGTTGCAATAATTCCCTAGAAAAGTAAGAATGTGATAAAATGTTGAAACCTTTTTCATATTAATCTATGATAAATTTACTACAGTGGGAATTTTATTTCATAATTTTTGGAGCTAGGGAAGTATGGATGTTGCTGCATTCTTTACAGACTATCCTGTTTAGGCAGATTGTTGTTATGTTTGCATTGTTTGCATATGTTTGCTTCCTTAATGATTCTATTTGAGGATAGGACTATTAAATATGCATAGGCATTTAGTATGAAATGTTTTATAATAATTTTAGGGATTTGCTACAGTAGAGTATGAGAAGGTTTTGGCAATGGTTTATACTAACTTATCTCATGAGTCCTTGTTGAGTTTTGTGTGGATGAAGATTTTGAGATTTAGGGAGACCTTGATATGAGAGGAATTAAGGAGACACAAAAGCTCAAGCTTGGGGATGCCAAAGGCACCCCAAGATAATATTTCAAGAAGTCTCAAGCATCTAAGCTTGGGTATGCCCCGGTTGGCATCCCACCTTTCTTCTTCAACAATTATCGGTTAGTTTCGGTCGATCCTAAGTTTTTTGCTTCTTCACATGCTGTTTGCTATTCTTAGATGTTATTTTATTTTGCTTTGCTTGCTGTTTGAATAAAATACCAAGATCTGAAATTATTAAATGTTAGAGAGTCTTCACATAGTTGCATAATTATTCGACTACTCATTGATCTTCACTTATATCTCTCGGAGTAGTTTATCGTTTGCTCTGTGCTTCACTTATATCTTTTAGAGCATGGTGGTAGTTTTATTTTGAAGAAATAGATGAACTCTCATGCTTCACTTATATTATTTTGAGAGTCTTAAATAGCACGGTAATTTGCTTAAATAATCCTAATATGCTAGGCACCCAAGAATAGTAAAAACTTTCATATAGAGTATTGAATACTAAGAGAAGTTTGATGCTTGATGATTGTTTTGAGATATGGAGATGGTGATATTAGAGTCATGCTAGTTGAGTAGTTGTGAATTTGAGAAATACTTGTGTTGAAGTTTGTGATTCTCGTAGCATGCACGTATGGTGAACCGTTATGTGATGAAATCGGAGCATGATTTATTTATTGATTGTCCTCCTTATGAGTGGCGGTTGGGGACGAGCGATGGTCTTTTCCTACCAATCTATCCCCCTAGGAGCATGCGCGTAGTACTTTGCTTTGATAACTTGTAGAATTTTGTAGTAAGTATATGAGTTCTGTATGACTAATGTTGAGTCCATGGATTATACGCACTCTCACCCTTCCACCTTTCTAGCCTCTCTAATACCGCCCACCTTTCGCCGATATCATACACCTACCATATACCTTCCTCAAAACAGCCACCATACCTACCTATTATGGCATTTCCATAGCCATTCCAGATATATTGCCATGCAACTTTCCACCGTTCCGTTTATTATGACACGCTTCATCATTATCATATTGCTATGCATGATCATGTAGTTTACATTGTATTTGTGGCAAGGCCACCATTCATAATTCTTTCATACATGTCACTCATGCATCATTGCACATCCCAGTACACCGCCGGAGGCATTCATATAGAGTCATATTTTGTTCTAAGTATCTAGTTGTAATTGTTGAGTTGTAAGAAAAATAAAAGTGTGATGATCATCATTATTAGAGCATTGTCCCAGTGAGGAAATGATGATGGAGACTATGATTCCCCCACAAGTCGGGATGAGACTCTGGACGAAAAATAAATAAAAGAGGCCAAAGAAGCCCAAATAAAAAAAGAGAAAGAAAAGAGGCCATAAAAAAGAGAAAAGGACCAAATAAAAAAATATGAGAGAAAAAGAGAGAAGGGGCAATGCTACTATCCTTTTACCACACTTGTGCTTCAAAGTAGCACCACGATCTTCATGATAGAGAGTCTCATATGTTGTCACTTTCATATACTAGTGGCAATCTTTCATTATAGAACTTGGCTTGTATATTCCAATGATGGGCTTCCTCAAAACGCCCTAGGTCTTCGTGAGCAAGCAAGTTGGATGCACACCCACTTAGTTTCTTTTGTTGAGCTTTCATACATTTATAGCTCTAGTGCATCCGTTGCATGGCAATCCCTACTCACTCACATTGATATCTATTGATGGGCATCTCCATAGCCCGTTGATATGCCTAGTTGATGTGAGACCATCTTCTCCTTTTTGTCTTCTCCACAACCACCATTCTATTCCACCTATAGTGCTATGTCCATGGCTCACGCTCATGTATTGCGTGAAGATTGAAAAAGTTCGAGAACATCAAAAGTATGAAACTTTTGCTTGGCTTGTCATCGGGGTTGTGCATGAATTAAATATTTTGTGTATTGAAGATAGAGCATAGCCAGACTATATGATTTTGTAGGGATAACTTTCTTTGGCCATGTTATTTTGAGAAGACATGATTACTTTGTTAGTATGCTTGAAGTATTATTATTTTTATGTGAATATGAACCTTTATCTTGAATCTTTCGGATCTAATATTCTTGCCACAATTAAGAAGAATTACATTGAAATTATGCCAAGTAGCACTCCACATCAAAAATTCTGTTTTTATCATTTACCTACTCGAGGACGAGCAGGAATTAAGCTTGGGGATGCTAATACGTCTCCAACGTATCTATAATTTTTTATTGTTCCATGCTATATTATCTACTGTTTTGAATGTTTATGGGCTTTATTATACACTTTTATATCATTTTTGGGACTAACCTATTAACCCAGAGCCCAGTGCCAGTGCCAGTTTTTACCTTGTTTTAGGGTTTCGAAGAAAAGGAAAATCAAACGGCGTCCAATTGACTTGAAACTTCACGGAACTCATTTTTGGAAGGAAAGAAGCCCAGAAGACTTGGAGTGCACGTCAGGGGATCTACGAGGAGGCCATGAGGCAGGGGGCGCGCCCACCCCCCTGGGCGCGCCCTCCACCCTCGTGGGCCCCTCGTGGCCCCCCTGACGTACTTCTTCCGCCTATATATCTCCATATACCCTAAAACATCCGGCAACACAATAGATCGGGAGTTCCACCGCTAGAAGCCTCCGTAGCCACCGAAAACCAATCGAGACCCGTTCTGGCACCCTGCCGGAGGGGGAATCCTTCTCCGGTGGCCATCTTCATCATCCCAGTGCTCTCCATGACAAGGAGGGAGTAGTTCTCCCTCGGGGCTGAGGGTATGTACCAGTAGCTATGTGTTTGATCTCTCTCTCTATCTCGTGTTCTTGAGGTGATACGATCTTGATGTATCGCGAGCTTTGCTATTATATTTGGATCCTATGATGTTTTCTCCCCCCTATACTCTCTTGTAATGGATTGAGTTTTCCCTTTGAAGTTATCTTATCTGATTGAGTCTTTAAAGATTTGAGAACTCTTGATGTATGTCTTGCCGTGTGTATCTGTGGTGACAATGGGATATCACGTGATTCACTTGATGTATGTTTTGGTGATCAACTTGCGGGTTCCGCCCATGAACCTATGCATAGGGGTTGGCACATGTTTTCGTCGTGATTCTCCAGTAGAAACTTTGGGGCACTCTTTGGTGTCCTATGTGTTGGTTGAATAGATGAATCTGAGATTGTGTGATGCATATCGTATAATCATACCCACAGATACTTGAGGTGACATTGGAGTATCTAGGTGACATTAGGGTTTTGGTTGATTTGTGTCTTAAGGTGTTATTCTAGTACGAACTCTAGGGCTGTTTGTGACACTTATAGGAATAGCCCAACGGATTGATTGGAAAGAATAACTTTGTGGTGGTTTCATACCCTATCATAATCTCTTCGTTCGTTCTCCGCTATTAGTGACTTTGGAGTGACTCTTTGTTGCATGTTGAGGGATAGTTATGTGATCCAATTATGTTAGTATTGTTGAGGGAACTTGCACTAGTGAAAGTATGAACCCTAGGCCTTGTTTCCTAGCATTGCAATACCGTTTACGCTCACTTTTATCATTAGTTACCTTGCTGTTTTTATAATTTCATGTTACAAATATATTTATCTACCATCCATATTGCACTTGTATCACCATCTCTTCGTCGAACTAGTGCACCTATACAATTTACCATTGTATTGGGTGTGTTGGGGACACAAGAGACTCTTTGTTATTTGGTTGTGGGGTTGCTTGAGAGAGACCATCTTCATCCTACGCCTCCTATGGATTGATAAACCTTAGGTCATCCACTTGAGTGAAATTTGCTACTGTCCTACAAACCTCTGCACTTGGAGGCCCAACAACGTCTACAAGAAGAAGGTTGTGTAGTAGACATCAGTACCTGAGGATGGCTTTGTACGGGAGGCCGATGTGGGCAATGTCAAAGTCGATGAGCTTGGTGCGGTAGTTGTCGCGGGTACCGAAGGTGACCGGGAGGCATATCTACCCCAAGGGGCTGGTGGACCCGCTGCCGACGCCGGAGAAAGGCTTGGTGGGGCGGAGCCGGCCGTACGACACATGAAGCAAGCCGAAAGCTTCCACAGAGAGCACGTTGAGGCCTGCTCCGCCGTCGATGAGGGTCTTGGTAATAGTGACGTTGCAGATGGTGGGCATGCAGAGCATTGGGAGTGCACCCGAGTTGGCCGTGGTAGCGAGGTGATCCCCTGAGTCGAAGGTGAGGTCGACCTTGGGCGCCACCCATCCTAGAGGGGCTCCCTGATGCATAGAGGTGGCGCCGATCTGGCGGAAGAACTGCTTGGTGTGGCGGTCTGAGGGTGGCGCTTGCAAGCTGCCGAGGAGGGCCGCGATGGCGACAGGCGCCGGTGCCACGAATCGTGCGATGAAAAGGCTGTGTAGCTCCTCCCAAGAGGCCACAGAGGATCCTGGCAGATTGAGCAGCCAGGCGCGCGGCGCACCAGCGAGGGCCATGGGGAACCAGTTGGCCATGACCTTGTCAATGCCTCAGCTTCCAAGACGGCCTCCTCGTATGCCAGTAGGAAGGTCGACGGATCCGTCGAGCCGTTGTAGTGGGGCGGCATCTCCGGCTTGAACTTGTGCAGCCACTACACCCGCCGCAGAGCGAGGGTGAAGGCCCTTTGCCCCCTGGCGCCACCGGGGTCGCTCGCCAATCCAGTCGGAGGAGCCGCACTATCCATGGGGACCGGTCGGAGAGGTGGAGCCGACGGAACTTCGGCGCACCCCTACCTAGCGCGGCAAATGTCGGATTACGGGTTCCGTCAAACCCTTGAGGTTCGAACACTGGGGTGCGCGTGAAGATCTCTCTCCCCCTAGCTCACACACTCACAACGATCTCAAAGCCTAGCTCGCCAAACCTGAGGAACAAAGGACACAAGGGTTTATACTCGTTCGGGCCACCGTTGCGGTGTAATACCCTACTCCAGTGTGGTGTGTTGGATTGCCTTGTAGGAAGGGTATGAACAAGTACAAGGGAAGAATAGCCTCCTGAGAAGAGGTGTTTTTGAGCTCGATGAGCTTGTGTAGTTGGGGATGATCTCCATGATCCGTCCTTTGCTATGGTGGGGGGCTAGCCCTTTTTACAGAGGCCTGGGTCCTCTCCCCAAATATTAGGCGGGAAGGGACCCCACAACGACCAATTTGAAGGGGGACAACGAGTACAAGTTATCCTGACAAAAGGTGGTCTTCGCCTGCCAAAGGCTCCCGTGGCGACACCGTCGTGGGCTTCATGATGACCTCCGTCTTGCCGTCCTGCTGGTCTTGGTCTCGTTGCACCGATATGGAAACCTTTGGCTGACGCCTCGGGACTCCTCGCCTGCGCCTGCCTCTTTAGCACGAAAGAGGAAACTGGCACTCTGCGCTGGCCTGGCATTGGTCGTCATGGCTCATGTCACGGGAACCTCACGAGGTGCCCCTCGCCTTGATCTCTCCGCTCCTCGCGAGCCAGCCTAGTGAGGCTGCCCCGGAGGAGATCTTGTGTCGTCCGCCTCGTGTGGCTTGGACCCTCGCGAGGGTCTTGAGCGTTGGTTGTTGAAGATGGGACGTACCAGGCCACTGGGGGAGCCACGCCCTGGGCCACCGGCAGGCAAGTCTGGGTACCCCCATTCACAGGACGCCAACAGACTGCTTGGACGAACCGCCTTCGCCCGCTTCAATGCAGTCCCGCACTATGCTTACCTAAAGTTCAAGATGCCCGGACCACGCAGTGTCATCACAGTCAATGGAAACATGGAGCGCTCCCTCCGTACTGAGGATCATACCATGGCCCTTGCGGCTAAGGTGCAGAGCGGCCTCATCAAGCCGAACACTTCATTTGCCATCAAGCCCCGAGACACGGTTAAACGAGTCCGGCCTACCCTGCAGAACAACAGCTCGATGAATTCTAAGCTGGAGTAGCAGTTCCGCCTCCATCACTCGCCCCATCTTACCGCGACATATGTTCCACATGTGCATAACTACGCACTTAAAATACCTTGGGCAATGACAAAGGCACAATGCAGGCAGGGTCTATAATGCGGTTTAAACCCTATTTTGACCTCAACCCTTCCTTTTTTCCTGTTTTCTTCCTCCTATTACAGGTTCGTTATAACCTAATCACCCGACGGTCGCACAAGGGCTCTTTCACATGCCCCTTCTATGCACGCGATCGTCGATTTCTCCTCTCACAGGATTCGGCACCAAGGCGACAGCGGCGCAGACGTGCGACAGGGCGTCAAGGGAATATTCAAGAATACCTTTTCTTTTTTTGGCCCTGTATACAACTTCCCCTTGTGTACAAATTCTCGACATGTAAAATAGCCTTGATCTTTATGGCATTATCTGTAACAACACGTTTTGACGTATCAATCTGTATTCCTTCTTTGTGTCACATTGCCATATATACTTTGGTACATCTTAAATGACAGGGGCTCTATTCGGCCACCCATACTTTCAAAAAGTCCGAACACTTGTAGAGTATACTTCGGCGTCCCGAATATTGCACTATATGCATCAGCTCCAAATCATGTCTTTAGTCAATAGTTGGGTTACCCGGCTCCTGTGATTCCTACCTTACATTTCGCTTGTTCGGCTAGGGTAGTAAAGGGAGAACTACTGCGATTGTGTCTCTAGTTCGTCCGGTCAAACACCTCAGTAGAGAAAGCCGAAAACTCATTTTCATGATATAGTGAGAGCTGGTCAGCGATTTAGCGACTTGCTATAAATATCTTGTGATTTCTTCTGTATTATACAAAGGACTGGCATTCTTCCAGTCACACGCCTAAGGCATCCCAGTTCGGATAGCCGCATACTGATACGTCTCCAATGTATCTATAATTTTTGATTGTTACATGCTATTATATATTATGTTTTGGATGTTAATGGGCTTTATTTTACACTTTTATATTATTTTTGGGACTAACCTATTAACCCAAGGCCCAGTGCAAATTGTTGTTTTTTTGCCTATTTTAGTGTTTCACAGAAAAGGAATATCAAACGGAATCCAAACGGAATGAAACCTTCGGGAGAGTTATTTTTGGAACAAACATGATCCAGGGGACTTGGAGTGGACGTCAAGAAACAATCATGGAGGCCATGAGGTAGGGGGTGCACCTACCCCCCTGGGCGCGCCCTCCACCCTCGTGGGCCCCTCGTTGCTCCACCGACCTACTTCTTCCTCATATATATATTCATATACCCCGAAAACATCCACGAGCACCACGAAGCCCTATTTCCACCGCCGCAACCTTCTGTACCCAAGAGATCCCATCTTGGGGCCTTTTTCGGAGCTCCGCCGGAGGGGGCATTGATCATGGAGGGCCTCTACATCAACTCCATGGCCTCTCCCGTGATGTGTGAGTAGTTTACTTCAGACCTTCGGGTCCATAGCTAGTAGCTAGATGGCTTCTTTTCTCTCTTTGGATCTCAATACAATGTTCTCCTCGATCTTCTTGGATATCTATTCGATGTAACTCTTTTTGTTTGTCGAGATCCGATGAATTGTGGGTTTATGATCAAGTCTATCTATGAACAATATTTTAATCTTCTCTGAATTCTTTTATGCATGATTGGTTATCTTTGCAAGTTTGTTCGAATTATCAGTTTGGTTTGTCCTACTAGATTGATCTTTCTTGCAATGGGAGAAGTTCTTAGCTTTGGGTTCAATCTTGCGTTGCTCGATCCCAGTGACAGAAAGGGAAACGACACGTATTGTATTGTTGCCATCAAGGATAAAAAGATGGGGTTTATATCATATTGCCTGAGTTTATCCCTCTACATCATGTCATCTTACCTAATGTGTTACTCTGTTCTTATGAACTTAATACTCTAGATGCATGCTGGATAGCGGTCGATGTGTGGAGTAATAGTAGTAGATGCAGGCAGGAGTCGGTCTACTTGTCACGGACGTGATGCCTATATTCATGACCATGGCTAGATATGCCATATTCTCATAACTATGCTCGATTCGTTTCTCATGTTACTGATGATATACCATGCTTCTTGTCCTTGCTTGTATAAGTTCTCAGACATTACTGGGTCTCAGTCAACCCATGTCTATACTTTCCATGAGTATGGTATTATACCAGGAGATGGGGCCTGGTATCAAAATCTCAAACAGACAGTTAACCATGAATAGAAACAGATCTTGGAATATTTTAAATTGGAACATTAGGGGTTTGAATTCTCCTGACAAATGGCTGGCCATTAGGCAAAAAATTGAGGAAAGTGCTGCTGGCCTTTTGTGCTTACAAGAAACAAAGAGACAAATTTTGATTTGGCCTACATTCAAAACTTCTGCCCGATTCAACAAATTTGAATACCTACCTTCAATTGGAGCATCTGGTGGAATTTTGACTGCTTCGAATGGGACTCTCTTTACTGGCCAGTTGCTCTTCCAAAACAAATTCTCATTAACCATGTAGTTCACTTGCACTTCCACCCTTAAACCATGGATCCTAACAAATATATATGGGCCTTGCAACATTGAGGAGAAATTGGAATTTATTGAATGGTTTACAAATATATAAATGCCTGATGATGTTGACTGGATTGTTATGGGGGATTTTAATTTCATCAGATCACCTGAAGACAGAAATAGACCTGGTGGAGATGTTAATCAGATGCAGCTATTCAATGAAGCTATTAGTCACCTGGGACTAATTGAATTACCTCTCAAAGGGAGGCAGTTCAGTTGGAGCAACATGCAAGACAATCCTTTACTTGAAAAATTAGACTGGTTCTTCACTTCTGCTGCATGGATGACTACTTACCCTGACACCACTGCTCTGCCCCTTGCAAAGCCAATTTCAGATCATTTGCCTTGTGTTATAAAAATTGGTACATCAATACCAAAGTCAAGAGTTTTCAGATTTGAGAATTACTGGTCTAAGCACAACTCTTTTAAAGATATTGTGCAAACTGCATGGAATATTCCTGTTGGTTATACTGATCCTGCAAAGAAAATTAATGCTAAATTCAAAAACTTGAGGAGAGCCCTCAAACTTTGGGCAAAGAATCTGTCCTCTCTCAAAAAACAGATTGATGAGTTAAATGAATGTATATTACTATGGGACTTCTTGGAGGAATTCAGAGATTTAACTTTATTTGAGCATAATTGCAGAGAGCTCTTGAAAGAAACACTCCTAACTGCCCTTAGTAATCAGAAGATTTATTGGAAACAGAGAGGAAAAATCAAAGGGGTCAAATTTGGTGATGAAAATACAAAATTCTTCCATACAAAAGCTTCTATTAATCACAGGCATAACAAAATTGCAATGCTCATGAATGAGGACCAAGTGGAAATTACTGATCACGAGGGGAAGGCTGCAATACTATGGGAAGCTTTTAAGAAAAGACTGGGTCATTCCAATGGCCATATCATGCATTTCAACTTACAAGACATGTATGATAACAAAGTGGATCCACAAATTTTTCAAGACCTTGAGAAACCTTTCTCTCAGGAAGAAATTGATGAGGTTGTCAAAAATTTGCCAACAGACAATCCCCAAGTCCTGATGGATTTAATAATGAGTTCCTAAAAGCTTGCCGGGAAATTATGAAACTGGATGTAACTGAGCTTATCATTGCCTTCCATGCTGGAACTGTGAATTTGGAAAGCATCAACACTTCTTATATCACACTCATTCCAAAAAAGGAGGCACCTATGTCCCCTAATGACTTCAGGACAATTTCACTGCTTAATGGGGTGCTCATAATCGTTACTAAATTGCTGGAAAACAGATTACAAAAAGTAATCCTCAATTTGGTACACATCAATCAATATGGATTCTTAAAGAACAGAGTGATTCAGGATTGTTTGGGATGGGCCTTTGAATACATACATCAGTGCCACAAGTCAAATGAGGAAATGCTTGTAATAAAACTGGATTTTGAAAAGGCCATTGACACTATTGAACATCAGGCTATAATTGACATACTTAGAGCTAAGGGATTTGGTGACAGGTGGATAACTTGGATGCACATGCTCTTCAATTCTGCATCTTCTGTTGTGATGTTAAATGGGGTGCCTGGGAAGAAATTTTACTGTAAAGAGGAGTCAGACAAGGAGACCCCCTTTCTCCCCTTTTGTTCCTTCTAGCAGCTGACTTATTGCAATCAATCTTGAATAAAGCCATGACAAGGGATTTAGTCACACCTCCACTGCAAGTGAACTCCTGCCCTGACTTCCCTATTGTGCAGTATGCAGATGATACTGTTGTCATCATGCAAGCAAGTGCAAGACAGCTAGTATGCCTCAAAGCTTTACTAAACACATTTGCATATGCCACTGGCCTCAAAGTAAACTATGGGAAATCAATCATGGTGCCAATAAACATTGCAGAAGACAAAGTGGATATTTTCACAAACACTTTACAATGTGTCAGAGGGCAATTTCCATTTACATATCTGGGGCTACCATTGGGAATTTATAAACCAACTGTGGAGCAATGTTTGCCTATAGTCAACAGAATTGCTAAGAGGATTACTGGCATTTCCACTTTCATGACTCAAGCAGGGAAGGTATTGTTGGTCAAATCTGTGTTGGCTTCTTTAGCAGTTTACTTCATGTGTTGTCTGGATGTTCCCATCACAATTAAACAACAGATCATTAAATACTTAAGACATTGCCTATGGAGGAGTCCTGATATGGGGGATAGGAGGCCGGCCTTAGTGGCTTGGCACACAGTTTGCAGACCAAAAGATCAGGGTGGCTTGGGTGTCCTGGATATCTTCACACACAATAAACCCTGCTCATGAAAAATCTTCATAAATTTTACAACAGACATGATATCCCTTGGGTCAATTTAATTTGGGAATCATACTACAGCAATGGACAACTTCCAGGGGATCAAAAAGTGGGCTCATTTTGGTGGAAATCCAACCTAGCGCTCATCGATCAATTCAAAGCTATAGCTAGATGCAATGTGGGAGATGGCAAAAGTGCTCTGTTCTGGGATGATATGTGGCACCAATTTGTTCTAAAACACAGGTTTGATCACTTATATTCCTTTGTTAGAGATCCACACAAAAGTGTTCAACAAGTGATCAACACTGAATATCTCCAAGATTTATTCCATCTGCCTCTTACTACACAAGCATATGAGGAGTTCACACAAATGGAGGACATGTGCATTTCTCTAAGACACTCTGAATACTTAGATGCATTGGATACTTGGAGTTACATCTGGGGAAATGAATACTATTCCTCAATTAAAGCCTATAAAGTGCTAATTGGTCACAAACAAACTCCACCTCACTTATCATGGATTTGGAAAAGTTCCTGTCAGCCCAAGCACAAAGTTTTCTTCTGGATGCTGTTGCATGACAGAATAAACACAAGGAATCTTTTAAGAAGGAAAAACTTTGAATTGGAAGTCTACAATTGTGCAGTGAGAAATTGTCAGCAGGAAGAAACTGTGCACCATCTTTTTTGGGGATGCCCTTTTGCTGTCACATGTTGGGACTTCATCTGCCCTTCAAGAACACCTAACTTGTCAGTTCTGGAAGCATACCAAGATCTCAAGGACAAACTCAATTACCCTTTCTTTATGGAAATAATAATATTGGGATCATGGGCAATCTGGATATCAAGAAACAACAAGATTTTTGAAAATATAACTCCTTCATTTGATGGCTGGAAGAACATATTCTCTCAGGAGTTAAAGCTTCTCAAATATAGGATCAAGAAGAAATATGAAGTTCAATTCTCTGCTTGGCTGGATGCTTGGTTGTAATTTGTATTTATGTATAGTTCCCTTTGTTTCTTTTGTTTTTTCTTGGTCTTTTCTTCTTCCTAGCTGTAGGTTAGACTTCTTTTTTGGGTAGTTTCTTTTCTGTTCTTCTTTTTCTTTTTGATTGGGCTTATCTCAAGCCCACCAGACATTTTTTGTTTGTTTTTTTTCTTTTAATAAAAGTTGCAGTGGGGTGTTTATGCTACTGTTTATAGTCAAAAAAACTATGCTCAATTCTATCAATTGCTCGACAATAATTCGTTCACCCACCGTAATACTTATGCTATCTTGAGAGAAGCCACTAGTGAAACCTATGGCCCTCGGGTCTATTCTCCATCATATAAGTTTCCAATCTATTTTACTTTGCAACTTTTACTTTCAATCTATATCATAAAAATACCAAAAATATTTATCTTATCATATTAGATCTCACTCTTGTAAGTGACCGTGAAGGGATTGAAAACCCCTTTATCGCGTTGGTTGCGAGGTTCTTATTTGTTTGTGTAGGTACGAGGGACTTGCATGTGGCCTCCTACTGGATTGATACCTTGGTTCTCAAAAACGGAGGGAAATACTTACGCTACTTTGCAGCATCACCCTTTCCTCTTCAAGGGAAAACCAACGTAGTGCTCAAGAGGTAGCAAGAAGGATTTCTGGCGCCGTTGCCGGGGAGTCTACGCACAAGTCAAGACATAACAAGTACCCATAACAAACTCTTATCCCTCACATTACATTATTTTCCATTTGCATCTCGTTTTCCTCTCCCCCACTTCACCCTTGCCGTTTTAGTCGCCCTCTTTCTTCGTTCCCCTTCTCTTTTCTAGTTCGTCTCTTCTTGCTCGTTTCTTGTTTGCTTGTGTGTTGGATCGCTTGCTTGTCACGATGGCTCAAGATAATACTGAATTGTGTGACTTTGCCAATACCAACAACAATGATTTTATTAGCACTCTGATTGCTCCTCTTAACAATGCCGAATCTTATGAAATTAATGTTGCTTTGCTGAATCTTGTCACGAAAGATCAATTTGCCGGCCTTCCTAGTGAAGATTCCACTACCCATCTAAATAACTTCATTGATTTGTGTGATATGAAAAAGAAGAAAGATGTGGACATTGATATTGTTAAATTGAAACTATTTCCATTTTAGCTTAGAGATCATGCTAAATCTTGGTTTTTGTCTTAGCCTAAAAATAGTATTGATTCATGGAATAAGTGCAAAGATGCTTTTATCTTTAAGTATTTTCCAACCGCTAAGATCATCTCTCTTAGGAATGATATTATAAACTTTATACAACTAGATCATGAGCATGTTGCACAATCTTGGGAAAGGATGAAAACTATATTTGGGCACCCCATGAGTGAGAAGGTTGAATCTACCTCTCTTTTGTGCTTTTATCAAAATGAAATTATCAAAGAAATGAGGGCTAGCTTAGATGCCAATTTCCGTAATGTACTTAATCTTTCTTCCACTATCAATGGCCTTGGATCCAAGGAGTTGGGTTATTTCGCTTTCGTAGTGCTCTGGCTCGTCAAGCTTTAGTTGATCATACACCCTTCAATCTGGGAAATGATATATTTGTTCGGTTTATTCCGCATGATGAGGGCATAAATTACAGAGCAACGCAGGGTTTTCGCCGTGGATGGGTTATGTTGCTTGGTGTTCCTCTGGATTATAGGCGCACACAGTACCTCGCGGATGTAATTAGCACGTTTGGTAGATTTCACCATTGACACCAAGATGATCCAATGCTTGTCCGCTCGCTGGCTTATGTGCCTTTCCCTGCACCGACTTTAGTTCCATGCTCTGTGACTTATAGAGAATACGCGGACTTTGGTGGTGCTCGGATCTCTTGGTCTGCGCCTGTCTATATCCTCTTAGCAGATTTTGCAGACTTCTTGCCCACAGATGAAGACCCCATGCCCTTCAATGGCAATCCGCACCCCCTCCCTGGCAATTTGCAGTTTGATAATCACAATTGGGTTATGCCAGAATTTCCTGAGCTGGGTTGAAATGATGTGCCACATCCTTTCAATGAGCAACAAAACAATGATGTGCATCCGGTTCAGGAAGCTGTGCAGCAACAGGAAGTTCAGGAGATTCAGTCTCAGGAGTCCATTGTTCTGCAACTTTCTGATGATTCAGTTAACAATGTTGACAATGCTGCTGAGGTGGCTGTCTTCCAGCCCCCAATGGGACCACAGCAACCTCCTCTTCTGATTGGGAAAGTTTTCACTATCTATGGACCGATTTTGCCACCTCTGATGCAATGGCAGCATACTTTTGAGAAGATGTTGCCGTTTATGTGGTCTTCGGACATTCCCCAGTTTGTTTTCAAGTCTGACATTGGTGCTATGCTCAACAAGCAGTCCTGGGAGGTTCTCTGCAATGCCCAAGCTTCCACTCTTAAGCTCCTGCCTGCACCTGACTCCTCGATCAACTCTGCTCTGGATGTGCCAACTACTCCTGTTAAAAGGATAGTTGCTCGGGCTCTCTGCTTCGATGACCTTGATGACCCAGTTTCTGAAGCCTTTGAATTCTCAGTTGTGCCTGAAGTATCTTTGAAGCGAGCAAGAAAGCCTAAAGCCGCAAGAATTATTGTTGACACTGATGTTCGGCGCAGTGCACGTCTGAGCACTCTCCGTGATGGCTACCGCAAAGTAACAGGTGGCACTTCATCCAAGAAGTCTCACACTTTGAAGAAGCGCAAGACTAGCAGTTTCCAGTCTGAAGATAGTCCTTTTGTTCCCCCACCAACTACTATTGCAGACCTTCAACGCATTGGCGCTCGTCTTCGCATTGCACCCGAGAAGATCTCTACGGATAAGCTTGTTGCTGATCCTGCCAAGTCCAACAGCAGCGTGGGTTCTGATGAGTAGTTACTTCATGCAGGGTTCTGGTCTATGGCGTACCGTTATCGCCATTTATCTTTCTTTCTATGTTTGGAACTATGCGATGCTTGTCTGCTTTGTGGGTCAGTGTAGGTCATTGCGTGGCCTACTTTTTATGCTTTTACTTTTGGTTTGTAATGAATCAGACAAGGTTTAAGGAGTGGAAAGTTCTATGTTGGAATGTTCAGGGCCTCAATTCTCAAGCGCGTCAGCTTGCGGTTAGGCAAAAGATCGATGAAAGTGGTTGTTCTGTTGTTTGTCTTCAGGAAACTAAATGCATCCATATGGATCAACGTTTCATTAGGAAATTCTGCCCAAGGCATTTTGATAATTTTGTTTATGTTCCCTCGACTGGTGCATCTGCTGGGATGGTGGTTATTTGGAATTCATCCTTTTTCATAGGTTCTTTAATTGAGGCAAAATCCTATGGGATAATTGTGGAGTTTAAATCCAAACATACTTATGAAACATGGTCTTTAGTCTCCATTTATGGTCTGTGTCAAGGCCCTGCCCGTGATGAATTTGTTCAGTGGTTATATAATCTTGATATTCAGTTTGGTGAGAATTGGTTGCTTTTGGGTGACTTCAACTTCATGCGAT
This sequence comes from Triticum aestivum, assembly GCF_018294505.1. NCBI lineage: Eukaryota > Viridiplantae > Streptophyta > Magnoliopsida > Poales > Poaceae > Triticum > Triticum aestivum. The sequence goes on along the minus strand of NC_057806.1, from coordinate 387,095,009 downwards.
CGCTTGAGAACCACAATCTTCTGGGTGGTGATGTTAACGATATCTTCTTGTTTAATGAAATAATTGGTCATTTGGGTCTTGTTGAGCTGCCAATCAAGGGTCGTCAATATACTTGGTCGAATATGCAAACTTCACCACTTCTCAAGCAAATTGATTGGTTTTTCACGTCGGTTGCTTGGACATCGGACCACCCCAACACGATGGTTTTTCCTCTTGCATGCACTGCCTCCAACCATGTTCCGTGTGTGGTCTCGATTGCCACATGTATCCCAAAGGCAAAGGTCTTCCGCTTTGAGAATTATTGGGTTGATTTGCCTGGTTTTGCTGACTGTGTTACTAAGGTTTGGAATAGGCCAGTGGCAAAATCGTTGATTGCCTTAACAATTTTGGCTAAGTTTAAGTCCCTCTGATATGCTCTCAAGAAATGGCATTCAAACTTGTCCACAGTCAAAGCTCTAATTGCTGATTGTAATAAAGTGATTATTTTTCTTGATAATCTTGAGGAAATTAGGCCTTTGAGTTGGCCGGAGTTCAATTTTCGTAGAATTGTTAAATTGCACCTTGAGGATATCTTACATTGGCAATTTATCTACTGGAAGCAGCCTTGCACAATCATAAACATCAAAGTTGGTGAGGAGAATTCGAAATTTTTTCATGCCATGGCTACGGAAAGATATCGAAGGAACACTATCTCCTCGATCAAGTATGTGGAGGGTGAAGTGGTCACGGATCACCAACAGTTGGCAGGGATGTTCTGGGCTGATTTCAATCAACGAATGGGCCAATCAAAAGGCATTCAAATGGGATTTGATCTAGACACATTAATTCCCCGGATTGATGGTCTAGAGGAGTTGTGTTTACCGTTGACGGACTCTGAGGTGGATGTGGTAATTAAGAATATGCCTACTGATCATGCTCCGGGGCCAGACGGGTTTACTGGCCTTTTCTTAAAGAAATGTTGGTATATTTTGAAGGACGACTTTATGAAGTTTGTGCAAGAATTCTATGAGGGGAAATGTAATTTGGAGTGTCTCAACACATCTCTTATCACCCTCATTCCGAAGAAGCTGAGTCCTGAATATGTTGGTGATTTTCGGCCCATATCATTGACTAATACATGTTTGAAGTTTTTAACCAAGCTTTTGGCAAATCGTCTTCAGGGTGTGATCTTGAAATGTATCCACCGCAACCAATATGGTTTTCTTCGGTGTCAATCATTCAGGGCTGTCTGGCGTGGTGTTTTGAGTACATCCACCAATGCAAAGCTTCCAAGAGGCCTATCATTCTTCTTAAGCTTGACTTCACAAAGGCTTTCGACACCATTGAGCATGAACTGATTCTTAGGATTCTGAAATGTAAGGGATTTGATGATTGTTGGACAAGTTGGATTGAGAGCATTTTGTCCACGGGCTCCTCTTCGGTTCTTTTGAATGGAGTGCCTGGTAATCATTTTGTCTGTCGTTCGGGTGTTCGTCAAGGAGATCCACTATCTCCTTTGCTCTTTGTGATCGCGGTGGACTTACTTCAATTGGTTGTAAATGAAATGTGCTCAAGGAATGTTCTCACCTTGCCAATCCCAACCGCCTCAATGGACTATCCGATCGTTCAGTATGCGGACGATACCCTCATCGTTCTTCCAGCTATTGACAGCCAGCTCATTGCTTTCAAAGAAATGCTTGAAGTCTTTGCTAAATCAACCAGTCTGAGGGTAAATTTTAGTAAGTCCTCTTTGATACCCATCAATATGAGTGATGACGAGGGCAAGCGTGTTGCTTGCATGCTTGGGTGTGATGTTGGTTCCATGCCATTCACTTACCTGGGCTTACCAATGGGTACCTCCCGGCCAACAATTTATGATCTGTTGCCTTTGGTGGATCGTATCGAGCGACGATTATCTGTGTCTTCTTGCCTGTTAAAACAAGGAAGCCGGCTTCAGCTCTTGCAATCTGTTCTTAGTTCTATGCCAATATATTTCTTGTGCACTCTTTCGCTATCGCAGGGCATCTTAAAACAGATTGAGCGCATCATGCGGCAATGCTTGTGGAGAGGGAACTCGGATACGCCCCGGCAATCATTGGCGGCTTGGGACTTGGTATGTCGTCCTAAATCATTTGGAGGTCTGGACGTTCTGGACATGAGCATTCAGAACGACGCCTTGCTGATCAAGCATCTTTTCAAGTTGTTTAATAAGATGGACGTGCCATGGGTACCTGTTATTTGGGACACTTATTATGCCGCTGCGCCTCCCCAAGTCACTCAAAGCTGCGGTTCTTTCTGGTGGAGGGACTTATTCAAGTTATATGATAAGTTTTGCAAGTTGGCAGTTCCACACATTCGGACGGGAGATACGGTGATCTTCTGGCTAGACCGTTGGCAACATGGCAACAATACGGTTATCATGCAACATCAGTTTCTGAGGCTTCACTCTTTTGTGATTGATGACTCTCTCACAGTGAAGGATATGATGGAGCTATCGGACCTAACGGACAATCTCCATCTGCCACTGTCTGCTGAGGCCTTTGAGGAATTTAATCAACTTCAGGCGTTGCTTCCCTTGGTCAACCTTCACGACGGGGAAAAGGATGTCTGGAAATGGCCTTCCAACTCTGGTGATTATCTGTCCAGGATTTATTACTTGTTATGCTTTTCGGACATAGTGGTTGATCCCATATTCCGGTGGATCTGGAAATGTTCTTGTACTCTAAAGTTTAAGGTTTTTGGTTGGCTCCTTTTGATGGATCGCCTGAACACTAGGGACATGATGCAGTGGCGTCATTGGATTATCCAGGATGACACTTGTGTTCTGCGTCACTTGGCCTCTGATGAGGACAGAGCGCATCTCTTCTTTGCTTGTAATTTTAGCCAGCGTGTCTGGAACTACCTGGGTATTTCATGGAGTCCTCAACCTAACCAGACCACTCATGAGATGGCTTTTGATGCTAGGAGGTATTTTGTCCATCCTTTTTTCTCAGAGGTAGTCTTCACTGCCACTTGGAATATTTGGGCACAAAGAAATGGGAAGATTTTCAGAAATGAATCACCTTCTTTCAGATCATGAAGGAGATTTTTTTTGCATGACATCTCTCTTTTAGCTCATAGAATCAAATGTAAATATAGGCATAGATTAATCTCTTGGATACCTGCCTTACCCTAATCACTTCTTTTGTAAGTATTACTCTCTCCTCCCTTGTCTTAACTTTGTAACTTTGTAATACTTTGGTTCTGTGGTTTAATAAGGACTGTGAGGCTATTCCCTTGCAGTATATAGTTTCAAAAAAATGGCCATGTGCTATCTCAAAATAGAAAGATAAATGCTATAGAAAATAAATTTTATCTTTTCTTTCCTAATACCAAAGATGGCAATACCTAGATCTACCCTTGCTTTTATGCCTAGCTAGGGGCGTTAAACGATAGCGCTTGTTGGGAGGCAACCAAATTTTATTTTTGTTACTTGCTTTTCAATTCTATTTAGTAATAAATAATTCATCTATCCTTTGTTTATATGTGGTTTTATGCTTTTAATTAGTGTTCGTGCCAAGTAGAACCTTTGGGAAGACTTGGGGAAAGTCTTTGTGATCTTGCTGTAAAAAACAGAAACTTTAGTGCTCACGAGAATTGTTGCCATTTTTTATTGAAGAGTTATATGTGGTTAATTATTTAAGATGATTAATAGATAAATTCCTCACGTCCAGTAATTTATTTTAGAATTTTTGGGGTTCCAGAAGTAGTCGAAACCTACAGATTACTACAGACTGTTCTGTTTTTGACAGATTCTGTTTTTCGTGTGTTGTTTGCTTATTTTGATGAATCTATGGCTAGAAATAGAGTTTATGAACGATAGAGAAGTTGGAATGCAGTAGGTTTAACACCAATATAAATAAAGAATGAGTTCATTACAGTACCTTGAAGTGGTAGTTTGTTTTCTTTTACTAATGGAGCTCATGAGATTTTCTATTTGAGTTTTGTGTTGTGAAGTTTTCAAGTTTTGGGTAAGGATTTGATGGACTATGGAACAAGGAGTGGCAATAGCCTAAGGTTGGGAATGCCCAAGGCACCCCGAGGTAAAATCCAAGGACAACCAAAATCCTAAGCTTGGGGATGCCCCGGAAGGCATCCCCTCTTTCGTCTTCGTCCATTGGTAACTTTACTTGGAGCTATATTTTTATTCACCACATGATATGTGTTTTCCTTGGAGCGTCTTGTATGATTTGAGTCATTGATTGTTAGTTTACCACAATCATCCTTGCTGTACACACCTTTCAGGAGAGACACACATAAATTGGAATTTGTTAGAATACTCTATGTGCTTCACTTATATTTTTTGAGCTAGATAATTTTGCTCTAGTACTTCACTAATATATTTTTAGAGCACGGTGGTGGTTCTATTTTATAGAAATAATTGATCTCTCATGTTTCACTTATATTATTTAGAGAGTCCTTTAGAACGGCCTGGTAATTTGCTTTGGGTATGGATTTAGTCCTAATATAATAGGCATCCAAGATCGATATAATAAAAACTATCATACAAAAAGTGCATTGGATATTATGAGAAGTTTGATACTTGATAATTGTTTTGAGAGATGAAGATGGTGATATTAGAGTCATGCTAGTTGAGTAGTTGTGGATTTGAGAAATACTTGTGTTAAAGTTTGTGATTCCCGTAGCATGCACGTATGGTGAACCATTATGTGATGAAGTCGGAGGATGATTTATTTATTGATTGTCTTCCTTATGAGTGGCGGTCGGGGAAGAGCGATGGTCTTTTCCTACCAATCTATCCTCCTAGGAGCATGCACGTACTACTTTGTTTCGATAACTAATAGGTTTTTGCAATATGTATGTGAGTTCTTTATGACTAATGTTGAATCCACGGATTATACACACTCTCACCCTTCTACCGTTGCTAGCCCCTCTAATACCGCGCACCTTTCGCCGGTATCACACCCACCATATACCTTCCTCAAAACAGCCACCATACCTACCGATTATGGCATTTCCATAGCCATTCCGAGATATATAGCCATGTAACTTCCCATCGTTCCTTTATTATGACACGCTTCATCATTGTCATATTGCTTTGCATGATCATATAGTTGACATCATATTTGTGGCAAATCCACCGTTCATAATTCTTTCATACATGTCACTCTTGATTCATTGCATATCCCGGTACTCCGCCGGAGGCATTCACATAGAGTCATATTTTGTTCTAAGTATTGAGTTGTAATTCTTGAGATGTAAGTAAATAAAGTGTGATGATCATCATTATTAGAGCATTGTCCCAAGTGAGGAAAGGATGATGGAGACTATGATCCCACCACAAGTCGGGATGAGACTCCGGACGAAAATAAATAAAGAAAATGAGGCCATAAAAAAGAGAAAAGGCCCAAATAAAAAAATGAGAGAAAAAGAGAGAAGGGACAATGTTACTATCCTTTTGCCACACTAGTGCTTCAAAGTAGCACCAAGATCTTCATGAAAGAGAGTCTCCTATGTTGTCGCCTTCATATACTAGTGGGAATTTCACATTATAGAACTTGGATTGTATATTCCAATGATGGGCTTCCTCAAAATGCCCTAGGTCTTCATGAGTTGGATGCACACCCACTTAGTTTCTTTTGTTGAGCTTTCATACATTTATAGCTCTAGTGCATCCATTGCATGGCAATCCCTACTCACTCACATTGATATCTATTAATGGGCATCTCCATAGCCCATTGATACGCCTAGTTGATGTGAGACTATCTTCTCCTTTTTGTCTTCTCCACAACCACCATTCTATTCCACCTATAGTGCTATATCCATGGCTCACGCTCATATATTGCATGAAGATCGAAATTTTTTGAGAACATCAAAAGTATGAAACAATTGCTTGGCTTGTCATTGGGGTTGTGCATGATTTAAATATTTTGTGTGGCGAAGATAGAGCATAGCCAGACTATATGATTTTGTAGGGATAACTTTCTTTGGCCATGTCATTTTGAGAAGACATGATTGCTTAGTTAGTATGCTAGAAGTATTACTATATTTATGTCAATATTAAACTTTTATCTTCAATCTTTAGGATCTGAATATTCATGCCACAGTAAAGATATTTACATTGAGAATATGCTAGAAAGCATTCCACATCAAAAATTCTATTTTTATCATTTACCTACTCAAGGACGAGCAGGAATTAAGCTTGGGGATGTTGATACGTCTCCAACATATCTATAATTTTTGATTGTTCCATGCTATTATATATTCTGTTTTGGATGTTAATGGGCTTTATTTTACACTTTTATATTATTTTTGGGACTAACCTATTAACCCAAGGGCCAGTGCAAATTGCTGTTTTTTTGCCTATTTCAGTGTTTCGCAGAAAAGGGATATCAAACGGAATCCAAACGGAATAAAACCTCCGGGAGAGTTATTTTTGGAACAAACGTGATCCAGGGGACTTGGAGTGGACGTCAAGAAACAATCGAGGAGGCCACGAGGCAGGGGGGCGCGCCTACCCTCGTGGGCGCGCCCTCCACCCTCGTGGGCCCCTCGTTGCTCCACCGACCTACTTCTTCCTCATATATATATTCATATACCCCGAAAACATCCAGGAGCACCACGAAACCCTATTTCCACCGCCGCAACCTTCCGTACCCAAGAGATCCCATCTTGGGGCCTTTTTCTGGAGCTCCGCCGGACGGGGCATCGATCACGGAGGGCCTCTACATCAACTCCATGGCCTCTCCGGTGATGTGTGAGTAGTTTACTTCAGACCTTCGGGTCCATAGCTAGTAGCTAGACGGATTCTTCTCTCTCTTTGGATCTCAATACAATGTTCTCCTCGATCTTCTTGGAGATCTATTCGATGTAACTCTTTTTGCGGTGTGTTTGTCTAGATCTGATGAATTATGGGTTTATGATCAAGTCTATCTATGACCAATATTTGAATCTTCTCTGAATTCTTTTATGCATGATTGGTTATCTTTGCAAGTCTCTTTGAATTATCAGTTTGGTTTGGCCTACTAGATTGATCTTTCTTGCAATGGGAGAAGTGCTTAGCTTTGGGTTCAATCTTGCGGTGCTCGATCCCAGTGACAGAAAGGGAAACGACACATATTGTATTGTTTCCATCAAGGATAAAAAGATGGGGTTTATATCATATTGCTTGAGTTTATCCCTCTACATCAAGTCATCTTACCTAATGTGTTACTCTGTTCTTATGAACTTAATACTCTAGATGCATGCCGGATAGCGGTCAATGTGTGGAGTAATAGTAGTAGATGCAGGCAGGAGTCGGTCTACTTGTCACGGACATGTTGCCTTTATTCATGATCAGGCGTAGATATTCTCATAACTATGCTCAATTCTATCAATTGCTCGACAGTAATTCGTTCACCCACCGTAATACTTATGCTATCTTGAGAGAAGCCACTAGTGAAACCTATGGCCCCCGGGTCTATTCTCCATCATATAAGTTTCCAATCTATTTTACTTTGCAATTTTTACTTTCAATCTATATCATAAAAATACCAAAAAAATTTGTCTTATCATTATCATATCTATCAGATCTCACTCTCATAAGTGACTGTGAAGGGATTGACAACCCCTTTATCACGTTGGTTGTGAGGTTCTTATTTGTTTGTGTAGGTACGAGGGACTTGAGTGTGGCCTCCTACTGGATTGATACCTTGGTTCTCAAAAACTGAGGGAAATACTTACGCTACTTTGCTGCATCACCCTTTCCTCTTCAAGGGAAAACCAACGCAGTACTCAAGAGGTAGCACATACATACCAGGGGCTAGTACTTAGTCCCATCATCAAACTCCTATGGCTAAGTGAAAGTGATAAAGCAGTATAGTCTGATTGCCTGGTTCACTGCGTAGACACCTCCTTTATGGATCAAGACATTGGGTCAAGTGTGATCGTGTGCTGTTCCAAACACCCTCGTAGCATCTACATGGGGGCTGAAGCCGACGACTGGAAAACTCTCATAATTAAAAAATGGACACATAGGAGGAAAGTAATTTCAGATAAAGGCATACATATATTACAGGCCCTGGTTCATAACACAAAGTCTGGATAAATATATTACATTCACTCAAACATGATATCCTTCGTGCATTGGCCCTCTACTATTCGGGCACCCTCCAGGATGTAGTCAAAATACCGCTCCGGCTTGTGGTGGTCCTTGCCTTCGTGTGGGCCCTCGGTCGCCATGATGGTGGCCTTCATCTTCGCCCAGTGCATATTGACACGGGCAAAGCTATCTACGCACCCTCTATGCACACCGAGCGCTTTACAGCTTCAACTCGAGGCAGTGCGTTGGCGATTCGCTTCACTTGGCCGAAGTAGCTGCTAGGAATGGGTTCGGTTGGCCAAAGTCGGACTATGCCATTATCGGATTATGGGTTCCGACAAACCCTTGTGAGGTTCGAACTCTGGGGTGCGCACGAAGTACTCTCTCTCCCTAGGTCGCTCGCTCAACAATCTCACGGCCTAGCTCGACGAATCCAAAGAACATGAGACACATAGGTTTATACTAGTTCGGGCCACCATGTGGTGTAATACCCTACTCCAGTGTGGTGGTGGATTGCCTCGAAGGGTAAGGATGAACTAGTACAGTGGATGAACAACCTCAGGAGGAGAGGTGTTCTTGAGCTCGGTGAGCTGGTGAGTGTGAGGATGGAATGGGTCAAATCCAGGATCAGCTGACTTCTATGGTGATGGATAGTCCTATTTATAGAGGCCTTGGTCCTCTTCCCAAATGTTAGGCGGGAAGGGATCCCACAATGGCCAAGTTTGAAGGGAGACAACTAGCACAAGCTATCCTGACAAAATGTGGTCTTCGCCTGCCAAAGGCTCTCATGGTGATGCTATTGTGGGCTCCGTGGTAACCTCCATCCTGCCGTCCTAGCAGTCTTGGTCTTGTTGTACCGATATGGAAACCTTTGCCTGATGCCTCGGGACCCCGCGCCTATGCTTGCCTCCTTAGCACCAAAGAGGAAACTGGTACACTGTGCCCGCTGGCGCCCGCCTGGCCTTGGTCGTCATGGCTCACGTCACATGAACCTTGCGAGGTGCTCCCTCCATAGGTATCTCCGCTCCTCAGGAGCCAGCCTAGAGAGGCTGCCCCTAGGGGGGTCTTGGTGTCATCTGCCTCATGAGGCTTGGCCCCTCGTGAGGGTCTTGAGTTGTTGCTGTTGAAGATGGGCCATACCAGACCATTGGTGGAGCCACGCTCTGGGCCACAGGCAGGCAAGTCTGGGCACCCCTGGTCCAAGAACGCCGATAGACATCCTTCATGGCCAAGTCGGACAAGCTATGGAGCTCTGCCAGTTGCATCATCTGGTTGTTCAATAGCGCCGGACGCTCTGACGCAAAGAACTATGACCAGAAGAGCTTCTTAGTCGTGTTTGTCAGCATTCTGGGAACGGGGGTCCCCAGACTTGCCTACCCGTGGCCTGCGGCGTGGCTCGAGTGGGGGCCCAGTGCGGCCCAGCTTCATCAGCTCAAATTCAAGACCCTCGCGAGGGGCCAAGCCCTACGGGGCGGACGACAGGAAGCTTCCTCAGGAGCAGCCTCATCAGGTAGGCTCGCGAGGAGGCAGAGAGATCAAGGCAAGGGCACCTCGCGAGGAGCCCGTGACGCAAGCCATGACGATCGAGATCAGGCGGGCGCCAGGTGGGCACCGGCCCGTGCAGTGTCCTTGTTTCCCCTTTGGTGCAAAGGGAGCAAGCACAGTCCAAGGCATCGGGCAAAGGTTACCATTCCGGTGCAACGAGACCAAGACCAGCAGAGCGGCAGGACAAAGGTCACCATGGAGCCCAAGACGGCATTATCACCAGTGTTGTTGGCAGCCAAAGACCACCTTTGGTCAGGATAACTTGTACTACATGTTCCCCTTCAAAATGGCCAATTGTTGGCGCCCTTCTCGCTCATTATTTGGGAAGAGGACCAGGGCCTCTATAAATAGGACTAGCCCCCAAAGAGGAAAGGAGGAGGAGAGAGAGATCCGGACCAAGTAGAACACACTACACCAGCTCAAGAACACCTCTCACGAGGCCGTTCTTCCCCCTGTATTGTTCATCATCAGCCCCTGAGGCAATCCACCACACCACACACTGGAGTAGGGTATTACACCACATCGGTGGCCCGAACCAGTATAAACCTCGTGTCCTTTGTGTGTTCTTCTTTCTGGCCTAGATTTCTTGCGAGCCATAGAAGCGCGAGTCTGTAGGGGAAAGATCTCCGTGTGCACCCAGAGTTCGAACCTTAAGGGTCTGCCAGAACCCGAAGTCCGACATTTGGTGCGCCAGGTAGGGGTGCACTGGAGTTCTCCCTCCCGACGACCCGCTCTCCACCAACATCGTGTTTCGCCCTCATGGCGGACAACGCGCCGCCTGCTCCGGCAACCGATGCCGGCACTGGGGCCCGGGGGCTCCAAGCCTTGGCCCTCACCTTGCGATAGGTGCAGTGGCCACACAAGTTCAAGCCTGAGATGCCGCCGCGCTACAACGGCACGACGGATCCGCTGGTTTTCCTGCTGGCGTATGAGGAGGCCCTCCTCAAAGCCGGGGGCAACGACCGGGTGATGGCCAACTGGTTTCCCATGGCCCTCGCCGGTGACCCGCGCGCGTGGCTCCTCCACCTACCAACGGCTTCTGTGACCTCCTGGGAGGAGCTGTGTGACCTCTTCCTCGCCCTTGTGCCGCACCAGTGCCGCCCGTCGTCGCAGCTCTCCTTGGTGGCTCACACGCACCACCCTCGAGCCACCACGTCAAGCCGTTCACCCGCCGGATCAGCACCACCTCCAACTGCCGAGAAGCCCCCCTGGGCTGGGTGGTGCCCGAGGCCGATCTATCATTCGACTCGGATGATCACCCCTTCAACCCCATCGGTTCGGGCCCACTCCCGATGCTATGCACCCCCACCATCTGCCAAGTGGCCGTCACCAAGACCCTCATCGACGGCGGTGCCGACCTCAACGCGCTCTCGATGGAGGTCTTCAGCCTCCTCCACGTGCCGCTAGACCGGCTTCAGCCTAGCAGGCCTTTCTCGGGTGTCGGAGTCGGTTCCACCGCCGCCTTGGGACAGATCCGCCTCCCAGTGACCTTCGACACCCACGACAACTTCCGCACAGAGATGATCGACTTCGACATCGCCCCCATCGGCCTCCCCCACAACGCCATCCTCGGCTATCCGACCTTGGCCCGGTTCATGGCAGCAACTCACCCAGCGTAAAACCTCATGAAGATGCCCGGGAGCAGCGGCGTCCTTACCGTGTCAGGAGACACAAGGGATGCGCTGCAGGCACTCAAGCTTGCTTTTAGGGCGGCCGCGGTGGTGCAGCCCACCAGCACCGATGCCCTTGAGCCCAAGGGGGCTGCGCCGACTAAAAAGAAGCAGTTGTTCACCCAAGACAAGGCAGAAACCAAGCACGTACCGGTCGACGAGGACGGGTCCACTGACGCCACCTTCACCATAGGATCCAACCTCGAGCCCGAGCAGGAGAAGGCCCTGGTGAGGTTCCTGCGTGCGAACAAGAAGATGTTCGCATGGGAACCTGATCAGTTAGCAGGGGTCCCGAGGGGTGTGATTGAGCATCACCTCAACGTGTGCCCCAACATGCGCCCCTGGAGCAGAAGGCGAGGCGACAGTCCACTTAGAAACAAGCTTTCATCGTTCAAGAGACCCGGAAGCTAGAAGCGTCAGGAGTTATCCGCGAGGTCCGCTACCCTGATTGGCTGGCTAATCCGGTCGTTGTGCCGATAAAGGGAGGAAAGGAACGCATGTGTGTCGACTTCACCAACCTCAACAAAGCCTGCCCACAGGATCCATTTCCGCTCCCCCGCATTGACCAGATAGTCGACTCTACCGCAGAGTGTGACCTATTGTGCTTCCTAGATGCCTTCTCGGGCTATCACCAGATCAAGATGGCGGTAGAAGACGTGGAAAAACGGCTTTCCTGACCCCATGTGGAGTGTACTGCTATACGTCCATGCCATTTGGGTTGCGCAACGCAGGCACAACCTTTCAGCGGCTGATGCACATCGCCTTAGGCCGGCAGCTCGGGAGGAACACTGAAGCTTACGTCGACGACATTGTGGTGAAGTCCCGGGAGGCAAAAACCCTGATACAAGACCTGGAAGAAACCTTTGCGAGCCTCAATGAAGTGGACCTATGGCTCAACCCAGAGAAGTGCGTGTTTGGAGTCCCCTCGGGCAAGCTCCTAGGTTTCCTCGTGTCCCACAGGGGCATCGAGGCCAACCCGGAGAAGGTTAAAGCAGTCGAAGACATGAGCCCGCCAAGGACCCTCAGAGAGATGCAGAAGCTCACTGGGCGTGTACCCGCGCTAGGGGGCTTCATCTCCAAGCTGGGGGAACGAGCACTGCCCTTCTTCAAGCTGATGAAGAAGAAGGGCCCCTTCGAATAGACTGAAAAGGCCGACAAGGCATTCCAAGATCTCAAGAGGTACCTTACCAGCCCACCAGTGATGGTAGCTCCACGTCCACGGGAGCCCCTGGTGCTCTACCTTGCGGCCACCCCCTACTCTGCTAGCACAGCCCTGGTGGCGGTCAGGGAGGAGCGCCGGACCAAGGCCGCAGCGACCGTCTGGGCTGAAGCAAAGCAAAGCCAAGAGGGCCTCGTGAGGACCACGAACGCAGCCGGAGGGGAACAGCCGCAACAGGAGAAAGCACCTGGGGCAGGAGAGGCCTCTCCAAGCAACCAAGCACTGGGGGCTCCACCATCTCAGGAGACGCCTCTACCTCTGGAGGATGCAAGCTGCACCAGCACCCTCAACCTCGTCGAGCATCCCGTGTACTTCGTCAGCACGGTTCTACGGGACACAAGGGCGCGGTACCCCATGCCTCAAAAACTCCTTCTCGTGCTATTAGTGGCCTCACACAAGCTGCGACACTATTTCCAAGGCCATCCCATCAAAGTCGTCTCAGCATACCCCTTGGAAAGGGTACTCAGGAGCCCCAACTCAGCTGGAAGAGTCGCTGAGGGAGTCCTGGATTAGGGGGTGTTCGGGTAGCCAGACTATACCTTCAGCCGGACTCCTGGACTATGAAGATACAAGATTGAAGACTTCGTCCCGTGTCCGGATGGGACTTTCCTTGGCGTGGAAGGCAAGCTTGGCGATGCATATATTCAAGATCTCCTACCATTGTAACCGACTATATGTAACCCTAACCCTATCCGGTGTCTATATAAACCGGAGGGTTGTAGTCCGTAGGCAATCAACTCCATATACAACAATCATACCATAGGCTAGCTTCTAGGGTTTAGCCTCCTTGATCTCGTGGTAGATCTACTCTTGTACTACCTATATCATCAATATTAATCAAGCAGGACGTAGGGTTTTACCTCCATCAAGAGGGCCCGAACCTGGGTAAAACATCGTGTTCCCTGCCTCCTGTTACCATCCGGCCTAGACGCACAGTTCGGGACCCACTACCCGAGATCCGCCGGTTTTGACACCGACATTGGTGCTTTCATTGAGAGTTCCTCTATGCCGTCACAATCAGGAAGGATGCCTCCCCCCGTCTTTAAAGACGGCGCCGTTGCTAAGGGAGCCTTGGCTGTCGGCCAAACCCTCCGGCTAGGTGGTTTCCTCATGACCGCCTGTTCGGCTGTTGCGCCGACGATGACCTCTCGGGTCATCAAAAGCAACCTACACGTCAGCTCGGAGCTCGTCGAGCAGCAAGATCCAATGGAGCTCTCTTCCGTAAACGAGCTCTTGGATCGCATCGCCACCCTGGCGGCCGCTACGGATTACGACCAGGTTGGGCTTAAACCCGATCTAAGAGAAATTAACTCTCCCCAAGTCACCCACCACGTTGCCGTGGTAGAGGCACAATGCGGCGACCCTTCATCTATTTTAAGGACTGGCTATGTTCGAATTCCCGACTCCTCCAAGCCGGATACCCGCGGAGAGGAGGATGTAACTCAAGACCTGAGCTTAGGATCAGGCAACGGGCTAGATTCGTTGGACAACATCCAAGAATCCGAACTTCAGAGTTCGGAAACTCTTCAGCCTCCGAATCTTGGATTGGGTGAGGTTTCAGATTCAACGACACCCGCCCACCCGAACATAAGCGATCTCTCCCAAATCAGGCAGAGGCCTAAGGAAACAGTACATCATTACTAGGCCAGATTCCTCCTGGTTATGAACAGGATAAAGGATTGCCGCGAGGGAGACGCAATCTCAATTTTCTGCAGTAATTGCACGGACGAGGGAATCCTTAACGCCGTAAGTCGTCGTGATATTACACGCTTCGCTGACTTGGCGTCCATAGTACAAAAATACTGTGCGATGGAAAGCGCCTGGAAAACCGAAATAAAATTTTGGGATAATCTGGCCTTGAATAGTAATCCCGTCCGAACTAAGAGGGTGCATCATCATAGGACACCCGGGATGAACACCAAAAAGCCAAAACCCTCTACAGGGCATGGAACCGTACTGGAAAGGTGGCTTGATGGATCCTGTAGAATTCACAGTACAGAGGACGCCACACCAACTCACAGCCTTAGAACATGTTGGATACTCCGACAGGTGGCCAAAATTGGCGAGGACCTCCTAATTCTGGAGGCCGCAGAAAGCTAGCCCGAGGACACTAGTACCATTCTCACAGTCTTCGAGACCCTCGCATCAAACAATATGCGAAAAAGAACACTTCGCAGCCTCACCGAAGTCTATCAAGTTGCAACAATAAATCCATGGAGCGACACTGCTATCACCTTCAACGCAAGTGATGAACCTAGATTCCGAACAGCCCAAGCACCAGCCGCATTGGTCCTCAGTCCCATAGTGGACGGCTTTCGCCTCACCAAGGTGCTCATGGATGGAGGCAGCAGACTGAACCTCATGTATGAGGAAACCCTTCAAAAAATGGAAATAGACTAGAACCGCATCGAACGAAGCAGCACAACCTTTAGAGGAATAATCCCCAGTCGGGAAGCACGCTGCACAAGAAAAATCACACTAGATGTGGTGTTCGGCACGCCGGATAATTACAGGTCCGAAGAAGTCATGTTTCAGGTGGCCCCGTTTGAAAGCGGATATCACGCTTTACTGGGACGGGAAGCATTCTCAATCTTCCAAGCAATACCCCATTACGGGTACATGAAGCTTAAGATGCCCGGGACGAACGGAATTATCACTCTAGCTAGTGATCCGGACGTAGCACTCCGTGCCGAAAACAAGACGGCCGCATTAGCCCTTGAGGCACTATCCGAAGCCTTAGCGGCCGAGGAACTGACTGCGCTGCGCTCCACGGTTAACAGGGATGATGTGATACTCGATAAGAGATCCAAATCCACATCCTTCAAGCCAGCTGACGAAGTAGTCAAATTCCAGGTCCATCCAATGGACCCCAATAAAACAGCTTCCATCTGGGCACGACTGAACCTTGATGTAGACGCCGCACTGCGAGAGATCCTACAAGAGAACTGGGACATTTTCGCCTGGCACCCTTCAGACATGCCAGGGATCCCACGCAGGCTGGCCAAACACAGCTTAAATATCCTAAAAGGATTCAAACCTGTCAAACAAGCCCTTCAGCGTTTTTCCGAACCCAAGAGACAGGCTACGGGAGAGGAGCTAGCCAAGCTATTGGAGGCCGGATTCATTAGAGACATAAAACATCCGGACTGGCTAGCAAACTTGGTCATGGTACCAAAGAAGGACAAATCCTGGCGCATGTGTGTCGATTTTAAAGACCTCAACAAGGCTTGCCCAAAGGATCCCTTCCCCCTCCCCCGTATCGATCAAATTATCGACGCCACCGCAGGACACGACTCGTTGTGTTTCCTCGACGCATACTCCAGATACCATCAAATCAAGATGGCAGAATCAGACCAAGCCGCAACAGCATTCATCACACCATACGGCCCATTCTGCTTCAACACAATGCCCTTCGGGCTGAAAAAGGCCGGCGCAACATATCACCGCAAGATCCAGACATGTCTGGCAAATCAGATCGGCAAAACAGTGGAGGCGTATGTTGATGATGTGGTCATCAAATCAAGACATGTCGAATCTCTAGTAGACGACTTGAGGATTACGTTCGATAACCTCCGAAAATATGACATCAAGTTCAACCCGGAAAAATGCGTCTTCGGCGTTCCAGCCGGAAAGCTCTTGGGCTTCATTGTATCTGGTAGAGGAATTGAAGCAAATCCAGCCAAGATCCGAGCTTTGTCACAAATACAAAAATTAATCGGATGCGTGGCGGCTTTAAGCCGCTTCATCTCCCGCTTGGGAGAAAAGGCACTACCCCTCTATCACCTCCTTCGGCGCACCGAACACTTCGAGTGGACGGAGGCCGCCACGGTCGGACTTGACGAAATAAAAGCCATATTGGCAACAAACCCAGTCCTGGCCGCGCCAAACACCGGCGAACCAATGTTATTGTACATTGCAGCAACACATCAAGTTGTTAGCGCAGTTCTCGTTGTTGAGCGGGAAACGGATGGACACTAATCCTCCCTTCAAAGGCCGGTCTACTACGTATCCACTGTCCTCACACCATGCAAATCACGGTACCCGCATTATCAAAAGATTGCATACGCGGTATTCATGGCATCCCGGAAGCTACGACACTACTTTCAAGAGTGTTCCATAACAGTAGCCTCGGAACTACCACTCAACGATATTATCAACAACCGCGACGCAATGGGCCGGATTGCAAAATGGGCCATTGAGCTTCTCCCGTTCGATATAACCTATAAGCCATGGCGAGCTATTAAATCGCAAGTTTTGGCCGACTTCGTCGCAGAATGGACAGAGGCCGAGCTCCCTAAAGAGTACG
The DNA here is from genome assembly GCF_018294505.1 of Triticum aestivum. Taxonomy (NCBI): domain Eukaryota; kingdom Viridiplantae; phylum Streptophyta; class Magnoliopsida; order Poales; family Poaceae; genus Triticum; species Triticum aestivum. The sequence goes on along the minus strand of NC_057806.1, from coordinate 387,078,210 downwards.
GCACATATTCAAACTGGATTATGCATTTCGACGGCTCCAAAATGTTGGCCGGACTGGGGGCTGGCGTCGTCCTGACGTCCCCCACAGGAGACATAGTCCAATATGTGCTCCAAATCATGTACATGGATTCCAACAATCCAGCTGAATATGAGGCCCTCCTACATGGTCTCCGGATAGCAGTATCCATGGGTATCCAGCGCCTAGAGGTACGCGGGGATTCAAACCTCGCGATATCCCAAATAAATGGAGACTTCGACGCCAAGGACCCAAAAATGGCAGCTCACCGCAACGCCGTCCTAAAAATGTCAGCTCGGTTCGAAGGGCTGGAGTTTCACCATATAGCCCGAGAAAACAATCAAGCAGCGGACGTCCTGGCACGCATCGGAGCAAAACGCGATGCAGTCCCCCCAACATCTTTTTGGAAAGATTGTTCAAGCCATCCGTAGCATGGGAGGGGGAACCCGCAAATAACAGCCCGAACCCAGCCGCACCACTCGATGCCGAACAATCTGACACAATTGGAGGCTCTGCCAATGAACTTACACCTTCAGCCCACGTAATAATGGCGGTCATCGCCCCGTGGACAGAGCCATTCCTAGCCTACCTTACTAGGCAGGAACTCCCGGAGGACCAAAACGAGGCCCGCTGCATAGTGCGGCGATCTAAAGCCTATAGAGTCCATGAGGGAGAGCTTTATAAGAAAAGCAATACCCGAGTCCTTCAAAGGTGCATCTCCGAAGAGGAAGGGCGGAACCTTCTGGCTGAAATTCATGCCGGACTCGGTGGTCACCATGCCGCTGCTCGGTCCCTTGTTAGCAAGGCTTTCCGTACAGGCTTTTATTGGCCGACGGCCCGGGCAGACGCTCAGGACCTAGTCCAACGATGCGCTGGTTGCCAACTTTTTGCCAACCAAAGCCATATGCCACCCACCGCACTCCAAACTATACCCATCACCTGGCCTTTTGCGGTCTGGGGGCTTGACATGGTCGGACCCCTTAAAGGTGGGACCGATAGGAAAAAATACTTACTGGTCATGGTGGATAAATTCACCAAATGGATAGAAGCCAAGCTTGTTAAAATGGCCGAATCCGGGCCTGTGATAGACTTCATATCCGGGGTTGTACACCGTTATTGCGTCCCCCAAAGCATCATAACCGACAACGGTACAAACTTTACCACCGACGAGGTAAAACTCTGGTGCAAAAACATGGGCATCAAGCTCGATTATGCTTCCGTCTATCACCCACAAACCAACGGCCAGGTCGAACGTGCAAATGGTCTTATCATGAGCGGCATTAAACCCAGACTGGTGCGGTCCCTCAAGAAATCAAACACGCACTGGGTAGAGGAGCTCGACTCCGTGCTATGGGGGCTGCGGACCACGCCAAATCGCACCACCGGATACACACCATTTTTATGGTGTACGGCGCAGAGGCAGTTCTGCCCTGTGACATAATTCATGACTCACCTAGAGTGCACATGTACGAACAAAGAGAAGCCGAGCTCGAGCAGGAGGACAACTTGGACGCCCTGGAGGAGGAGCTTGAGGTGGCAAAAGCCCGTTCCGCATTTTATCAACAGCAGGCCCGAAGATATCAAAGCAGAGAAGTACGGGCCAAAAATTACAATGTTAGCGAACTAGTTCTACGCCTGCCGGATAAGAAAAAGGACAAACTCAAGCCCAAGTGGGAAGGTCCATTCATAATCGACCAAGTCCTGACTGGCGGGGCATACCGCCTGCGAGATGTGTCGGATAACCGAATCGAGCCGAACCCGTGGAACACCACCCGTCTCCGAAGATTCTATGCCTAGCACTGGACTCTGTGTTCGTCTCCTTCCTCTCTCCATTTTTTGCATTTTTCTGTCTTACATTTCTCTCCTTCCCCTCTTTTCTTTTATAGCCCTTAAAGGCTCATCTAGTGACGCGCCACTCGTGCTCATTAAACCTGGGGGCTTCTTTAACAGAAGCTTATTTATACGGGCTTCATGCCCAACACATGCGTCAAACTTCCGCATGTACCTTTTTCTTCACCATTATATGCATCGATATGACTTATGTTTTGACCAAGCTGGGTTGCCTAGCTCCTCTGCTTACCCCTACGTTCCCGATTGTTCGGCTAGGTGGTAAAGGGAGCACCTCTGCGATTGTTATTGCCGGGTCAGCCGGATGTGTACCTCAGACTGGGTGAAGCCGAAAGCTAGCGTTCTTAAGGGAATATTCGGTCAGTGAGATAAAAGATGATCTTTTTACTTATTTTATGTGCCCCCAGATGCTTTTTTCTGCGTCTTTTTACGCAGTCCGGACATGCACTTTAGGGCATGCCTCCCAGCGAAAGGAACCCCTAACGGAACTATTCTCTCTGGAAGATGTTTCTTACTAACCATGTAATATAACATAACTAGTTAGGCACTTGTCTGATAAAGCACTAATGACCCCTACGCCTGGTCTCCACGCATACCATGGTTCTTATATAACCGCTATGGTATTCGGACACACTCCGGACCGTCAGGTCCCGAGGTTGAAGCGAAAAGGTCGGCAACGACAAACGATCTACAATCCGGCTAGAAGGCATTACACATGTCAATTCAAAATTACATAGTCATTCTAACTGATTGTATTCCTCTTCTATACCATCTAACAGGCTGTCTAATTTACAGTCCTGCTCGGAATACTTCGCGGCCAACTCTACTTGGTTGTATACTAAGCTCACAGGGATCTCCTTCCCGTCAGGCCCCACTGGTCCGACCTCGGCCATGTGGTTTGGGTCAGACTTCGTAAAACGGGTCTTCACCATGGCCCAGGTTTCCCTAGCGCCTTATCGGCAAGCTGATATCTTCCACAACCGGAAGCGCCGCCGAGCTCCCTTCAGCTTCTCCGCAAGCTCTCCAAGGCCCCCGGGCATGGAGTGGGCAGGCCATAAGGCTTGGGCAACGCCTCGCATCGCCTGCCGAATTCGCTCGTGCAGTTGCATGAGTTCGGGAAGAAGGTCACCCGTAGAACCGGGCATCTCCTCTGCAGGACGACCTGTGAGCATACCTACAGACATTACTCTGTTAGTCGACTTCCTCGCCGAACTCTTTTTTCAAAGTTCGTTCAAGCACTTACTAAATATGCCGTGTTGAAGCCGCTGATTCTCCTTCGTGGAGTCCGATAGCTGGCCACGAACATCTTTAAGTTCGACGTCCAGCCTGGTGTTGGCATCCTGAAGATCATTCTTCTCTTGCCTCACCTTTGTCAACGTACTCTCAGCGGCCTTTAGCCGGCGTAAGAGTTGTTGCTTTTCCGGATCGAGTCCGGCGCCATCTGCAACATGATTTGTCAAATTTGCACCCACACTGCACAATACTAATCTTTCGAAGTGTATCTTACCTGATGGGGTCTCTTTGGGCTCCCCTGCTGCGGCTAGTGCGGCCTCTAGTTGGGCCTTGCACTTATCCAGCTCCTGGGACAGTACAGTATTCTTCTCTGTAAGAACCTGCATATTAAATGATCCTTAAATCAGTTGCTCTAACTGTTTCAAGTGTCGGGGGCTACTGGTATATATATATTTGACAAAAAATTTCTTACCCGTATGTCTTTTACATACTGCTCCGTGGCTCTGGCTAAACCATTTTGAGCGGCACGGAGGTACGCATCTCCTGAATTAAAGGAATCTAAAGCCTCTTGGGAGAAACAAGCGTCGCGTAGAACTGTCCAGCGACGCCTGTGGTTCATAGCACTCTCCACGTTAGAATTTGTGGCAGACAGCCTGTCCGCATCCTTTGTCGGAGGAGCGTCCGGTGCGCGCCTTGTGCTCGCCTCCGCTTCCTGGCCAGACATTGGAGCCTGACTGATGGGGGCGTGATTGGCAACCTCTCCGGATGTAGTCCGGCGAGGTCTCTTCGTTCTGAAGATAGCACAAACGTTAATATGCCCTGACAGAATAACACCAGGGAAACAGAGGGTGCGCTATACCTTTGCTCCCGCATCTCAGTCTGGACTGCATTCCTTTTTGCCCCACGGGGTCCTGTGGCCCCTCATTGGCTAGCCGTCGCAGGTTCGGCCTCCTGCCTCGGAGATCTCCCCTGCAAAACACGGTTGTCGTCAGAAACACCGGAATACGTGAGAGTGGAATCTCTCTCAAGGGAATGAGACTCCGGTTTCTGTCACCTGGGAGGCCGGGATTAACCCTGGGTAATCAGCCGTGATGGCTACCAAGGTATTGTCCTTGCTTAGCTGATGGAACACCCCATCGATAAGCTCCACCGATATGTCCGGGTCATCTTCGGAGTCCGGATCGAGGGACCGTTCTGGGTCCTCGGGCTGTGGAGGGCGGCTCTTTATATCCTTTACCTCCTGTCGCAGTTCCTGCACTGAAGTCGTTAGACTACATATCTAACCATGGGAGTATAAAACAGACGGGCAAGCGCAATTATTCACTTACCCAACTTGGAGGATCGTACATAGTAAATCCGGCCCGCGGATTGACGCGGAGGAATTCCTCCTTTTCTCCCTTGTACAAAGAGGATAAGATCTTTACTAGGGCGGCAGCTGAGGCCGGCCCCTTACGACCGTAACGGGTCGCGTCATCCTCCCCGCTGAAATCCCACATGGGGTGGCCTCTATATTGAAGCGGCTGCACCCCTCGCATAATGCATGCGGCCATGACTCAAATCATGGTTAGTCCGGAATGAGCCAACAGTCTTATCCGGCCCATCAGGTAAAGGATGTCTCTGTCGCTTTCTTTCTAAGAGCTCCGCGGATGCCAGCTCAAGCGTTTCTTCAATGGGGCACTGTTGAACTGAGGAAGACCGACCCGGATAGGGTCCGGTAGCGGGACGTCATCTATGTAAAACCATTCCGTAGGCCAGTCCTCGGACGCCTTCTTTGGGGTTCCGGATAGGTATCCGGTCCCGGCGATGCGCCATACTTCGGCTCCGCCCACTTGGTATATAGACCCCTCTCGAGAACAGGGCACCAGGCAGGATAACCTCTTCCACAACGCGAAATGAGCCTCAACGCCTAAAAATAGCTCGCAAAGGGCGACGAAACCCGCAATATGTAATACGGAGGCGGGCGTGAGATTGTGCAGCTGGAGGCCGTAGAACTCCAGAAGCCCGCAGAGAAATGGATGAATTGCAAACCCCAGTCCCCTTATTAGATAGGGGACGAGGCACACCCGCTCTCCTATAGAAGGATTGGGGGTGCTCTCCGCTTGTTTTCCGCCATTGTAGGTGGCGAGACCGGCTTGGACCGGGACCATGTATGCCTGAGGGAGAAATCCCTTGGCCTGAAGTGACACTAACTCGCTATGCAGGATGGTGCAACTCTCCCAGTCCCCGGGTTTGGGACCGGAGGGGCGAGGGGAGGAGCTGCGACGGCTGGTCATGTTGGAATGGACCTTTGCTGGAAGCGCTCTGATGATAAGTCGCGGAGAGGAGAAGATGTGGTTTGGACCTAAATCCCCATCCCGTTAAACAGGCGGCTCGTTTATACAGCTAGGGGTGTGGATGTAAAAACGCCCTAGCTTTTCGCATTCGTTTGACATGTGGAAGACGATCATTATTGGGCGTGGGAGCCGAGGAGCGCTACATTACAAAAATCGGACATTATTCCTACAAGTACACAGGATTTGGAGAAGAACCCGCCTTGCAATGCCGAACAATCTGCTCGCCGGACTCGTCGTCATTGAAGCCTGGTTCAGGGGCTACTGAGGGAGTCCTGGATTAGGGGGTGTTCGGGTAGCCGGACTATACCTTCAGCCGGACTCCAGGACTATGAAGATACAAGATTGAAGACTTTGTCCCGTGTCCGGATGGGACTTTCCTTGGTGTGGAAGGCAAGCTTGGCGATGCGGATATTCAAGATCTCCTACCATTGTAACCGACTCTATGTAACCCTAACCCTATCCGGTGTCTATATAAACCGGAGGGTTGTAGTCCGTAGGCAATCAACTCCATACACAACAATCATACCATAGGCTAGCTTCTAGGGTTTAGCCTCCTTGATCTCGTGGTAGATCTACTCTTGTACTACCCATATCATCAATATTAATCAAGAAGGAGTAGGGTATTACCTCCATCGAGAGGGCCCGAACCTGGGTAAAAAACATCGTGTCCCTTGTCTCCTGTTACCATCCGGCCTTGACACACAGTTCGGGACCCCCTACCCGAGATCCGCCGGTTTTGACACCGACACCCGGTGCCTGTGAAGCTGCCGCATTTTGGGAAAGGCCCGGTGCCTGTGAACAAGGCCAATGCCCATGAAGCTCGCCGCCCGTGAGTGGGGTTGTACATGCCCCGCAGTCTCCGGAGTGCCGCCCTCGGGCCTCGGGGGCTCCCGCCCACGCCTAGTGGCAGCAGTTAGCTCCGCGCTGGTGAGAAGACATCGAAGACTAGAATAGGTGCTGGACGCGGCTTTTTCATTTGCTTTCTACAGTTGGCTTGTTCGTTCTTGTTTGAAGTTTTACTGGAGCTGTTTCCATCCCAGGCTTGTGACTCTTTATCTTTTTCACTCACTTGCCTCATTTTCTCTCGCAAATCTCGCGAGGGAGGTTCGCGGACGCCCTTGCGAGTGTTTTCTGCCCTGATCGTTTGAAGCTTTCCTGTCAGGGTCCGCTGCGGGAGCATCCCTCCCAGTCCATGCCCCACGGGCATCGCGACACGAGCACAGGACCTGGGCCGATTGCCCCCACAACCAGACCGAAGGCTACTCCTCCTGCTAATCCTTGCAGGACATGAAGGGCGAGGCCTCAGCCTCGGAAGGCGAGGACCGCGTCAAGCCCCACTGAGCTAAATAATTCCCGCACGTGGGCACGCGACGCGGAAACATAGCGCAGAAATAGCGGAAGCAGCACGATGATCAATAGCAACAGTTCTAACACGCCCCCGCGGGGCCCTACACTACCTTCTTTTTTCTGCGCAGGGAAAGAAGAAAAACAAAATGGGCACGACTTGCTCGGCACCAACTTGCGGCGAAAGCTCGAGCTGCCTCTGGGGGCTCAGGCAGATCCCTCCTCTCGCTTCACCAGGGCGCGACGGCGGGCTGACCTACTACCTTAACCCAGGCGGGCGCGACGGCGCAGGGGCTGGTCGCGGCTACCGCTGGAGGAGCTGCTGCCTGAGAGAGAGTCGCCGAAGCTTGGCGAGCCCCGAGCGCCACCGCCTACACGCCTGTCGCCGTCTTCATCCTGGTCAGCACCAGGGCTGGGCAGGCGGCCGCGGTCATTGTCTTCGGGGCAGCACCCAGCGCGGCGACCGTATTCCCCGAACACCCTCATGTAGAGGGTGGCGTCGCCATCGAATTTAAAGTGCATGGTGCACCGCCGGCTCAGGCCGCGCGCACGGGCAAACGTTTGCCAGCCGAGGGTCAGGACCACATTCCCAGAAGCGGAGACCTCCAGCGAAGCCCAGGAGGCCCTGCTGCAGCAACCATCTGCCTGAAGCCAGAGGCCGCCCCGAGCGCCGGCCGGCAGTTCACCTACGAAGAAACGGTGGAGCTGGAGCCAGGTGCTAGTCGGGTCCACCGACCACACGACGAACTCCGGTAGCACCTCCGCCGAGCGAAAGCGCGGCCTAGGGGGCCTCGCGGCCATGGTGTGCCTCCCATTGGCAACCGGGCGCTCACCACCGCGCAGGGAACCACCTCCATGGCCACAGGAAGCCATTACGGGGACCGCGAGGTGCTTGCGAGGGCAGCCCCGGCCGCGCTTGGTCGGTGGGCAGTCTGGCTCTACCGGACGAGCTTTTCCTTTCTCCGCGGCTGAGAATCTCTTCGGCGGAGCCATGGGAATGGCGAGTAGCCAAGAAGAAGAAAAGGAGTAGCACGAAGGGATAAGCTAACGAGGCTCGCACAGTCCCATACTTATAGCTGGAGAAGGCCAACCGCCGACCACCACGATCGCAGGTAATCATGACCCATTTCTCTGCATGCAGGGACTTGTCAAGTCGTGCGGTTGCCGAGGCGTCGTGGGGAAGCGCATACGCCCACGTCCAATCTGTCTCCACGTGGCGCCCAAGGCCGCAAGCTATTGGGGCCCGTGGTGCTTTGCGCTTGTCCCTTCGCTTCTCTGCTAGGCCCAGCCCGGGCGCGCCTCGGTCCCAGGGGCTACTGTCGGCGTTCTGGGAACGGGGGTCCCCAGACTTGCCTGCCTGCGGCCTGCGGCGTGGCTCGAGTGGGGGCCCAATGCGGCCTAGCTTCATCAGCTCAAACTCAAGACCCTCGCAAGGGGCCAAGCCCTGCGGGGCGGACGATAGCAAGCTTCCTCAGGAGCAGCCTCATTAGGCAGGCTCGCGAGGAGGCGGAGAGATCAAGGCAGGGGCACCTCGCGAGGAGACCGTGATGCAAGCCATGACGATTGAGATCAGGCGGGCGCCAGGCGGGCGCCGACCCGTGCAGTGTCCTTGTTTCCCCTCCGGTGCAAAGGGAGTAAGCACAATCCAAGGCATCGGGCAAAGGTTACCATTCCGGTGCAACGAGACCAAGACCAGCAGAGCGGCAAGACGGAGGTCACTGTGGAGCCCAAGACGGCGTCATCACCAGTGCTTTTGGCAGCTGAAGACCACCTTTGGTCAAGATAACTTGTATTAGATGTTCCCCTTCAAAATGGCCAATTGTTGGCGCCCTTCCCACTCATTATTTGGGAAGAGGACCAGGGCCTCTATAAATAGGAATAGCCCCCAGAGAGGAAAGGAGGAGGAGGAGGAGAGAGAGAGAGAGAGATCCGGAGCAAGTAGAACACACCGCACCAGCTCAAGAACACCTCTCGCGAGGCCGTTCTTCCCCTGTATTGTTCATCATCATCCCCTGAGGCAATCCACCACACCACACACTGGAGTAGGGTATTACACCACATCGGTGGCCCGAACCAGTATAAAACTCGTGTCCTTATTGAGTTATTCTTTCCGGGCTAGATTTCTTGCGAGCCATAGAAGCGCGAGTCGGTAGGGGAAAGATCACCGTGCGCACCCCAGAGTTTGAACCTTAAGGGTCTGCCGGAACCCGAAATCTGACAATGTTCCCCTCCTGGGCCCGGAAGAACTGCGCGGCGTCAGCAGCACTCTTCGGAAGATCTTCAAAGGCGTCTGGAGAACTCCATAGTCGAGTGAGCAAGGAATATCTATGACCGCCAAATATACTCTGCAAAAGAAAGGGCTTACCAGCCGCTATCTGTTCGGCCTGCCGGATCTCTTGATGAGCACTCCGGGACTCAGTCCGTGCCTCCTTGGCCTCATGGAGGGCTTTGGCGAGTTCAACCACTTGGGACGTAGTCTTCTCCTCCAAAGTCTCGCATTTGCTAATGGCGTCTTTCAGCTCCTCCTCCACTTCGGCCACCCTCTCTTCATGCTGGCGCCGGGCGACCTGTTCGGTCTTTAATTCCACAGCCACTTTATCAGCGGCTTCTTAGCTCGCTTTCGCCGCCTCCTTGGCCTGGGCAAGGGCGCTTTTGAGGGTCTCGACCTTGGCCGCGCTACCTACACTCATAATCACAACAATACATGAGTTATACTCTGAATTTGCATGTTTCTTCAAATATATGATTAAACTCTTTCAAAAAGTACATGCATACCTTGCGCCTCATCGAACCGCTTGTTAATGCGGACGATCTCATCATCGGCCAACTTCAGCTTTCGATTGAGTTTGGAAACTTCAGCGGCCTGGGTGGTTGCCGCCAACAGGGAAGCCTATGGAAAAAAGAAAAGTATGTCACCTTCTCCAAAGTCAATGAGATCCTTTGTTTGGCCTTTTCCAAAAACCGGACAGAGTATCAGGGGCTACTATCTATATACAGGTATATTTCCTTCATATGAAAAGCATCTAGAGCATTACATCGCATACCTCGAAGCTTGTTAGCAGGCTGGTAAAGGCTTTGTTCAGCCCGCTCTTGGCGGACTAAACCATCTCAACCACCACACCCATCAGGGTGCAGTGCTCCTCCACGATGGAAGCGCGTCATAGTGCCTCCACCAGAGTATTCAGCGCCTCCGAATTAGTGGAGGTCGCTGTCGGAGTCGATGCTCCCCCCCTCCTTCAAAGGGGGTTGCTCGCTCAATTCCGGAGCCATGTGGGTCTCCGGAATAGTATTCGGCTGGGGGCCAGACTGGTCAGGGCCCCCACCGTCGGTCTCCATGGGGGTTCCACCCCCCATGTTCTCGGCAGCCGAGACCTCACCCTCAGGCACCGTATTGGCAGCCTCCCTCACTTCTCCGTGGCAAGGAGAGGCCCCTCAGGACAACACCTCGGTGTCATCCGTGGTGGTTGGTGGAGAGGCTCACGGAGGCGCCTCGCTCTCCACCATCTCTGGTGCAGAGAGCTCCCCTCAGATAGCGATGGATGAGGGAGGTCGCGGGCAGGACTAAAATACACACAACATAATATGTTATATTGAAAACATAAAAGACCGGATATTTGTACAATAGCCTTTGATACTTGCGATGTGGCCAGGGCCTTGGCCCTGGGGCGCCTCTTGGGGATGTGTTCGGCATCCGAATCCGAACCATCCAAGAGGGTTATCTTCCCCCTCTTGGCCACCCACTCCCACATATGGAGAGGCCGGAGTTGGCAGGTGAGGATTCGGCGGAAGAGGATCACCCGAACCACGTCAGTGAGACTGGTGTTCTTGCTTATCATGGTTTTGATGCGCTTTTGCAGCGTCAGCACTTCCGCGGTGGACCCCTAGTCCAGACCCTTGTTGTTCCACGACGCGAGCCGTATAGGGGGTCCAGATCTGAATTCAAGAGTGGCTGCCCACCTGGCGCCGCGGGGTTCAGTGATGTAGAACCACTCCTGTTGCCAGACCTTGACAGTCTCCACAAAGGCCCCTTTAGGCCAAGTGGATTGGGGAGCTTGCTCACCATGGCGCCGCCGCAGTCCGCATGCTGCCCGTCGACCACCTTCGGCTTCACATTGAAGACCTTGAGCCATAGGACGAAGTATGGGGGGTTGCGGAGTAGAGCCTCACACACGACGATAAATGTCGAGATGTGCAGGAAAGAGTTTGGGGCTAGATCATGGAAATCTAGCCCGTAGTAGAACATGAGGATGCGGACAAAGGGGTGGAGGGGAAACCCTAGCCCGTGGAGGAAGTGAGGAATGAACACGACCCTTTTGCCGGGCTCCGGGGTGGGGATGACTTGCTTCTTGGCAGGGAGCCTGTGTGTGACATCCGTAGACAGATACCCCACCTCCCGGAGCTCCTTGATGCCCTTCTCCGTGACAGAGGAGGCCTCCCACTTGCCTTCGAACCAGATCCGGACATGGCTGGAGAGGTTGGTGGTGGTGGGAAGATTGAAGTTTGGGGTGCTGGGGCTCAAAGACGGGAAAGCAGGAGAAGGAAGAAGGCGTGGGAAGGAAGAGGAATCTTTACCTTCTTATATAGGCAGTGAATATCAACCCCCCCTCAAGCCTTAAGACTCGTCTATTCCCAAGGGGTCGTGCAAATGGCATGGTTAGATTACCCAAACTGTATAGATGAGGATCCCGCAATAAGTGGACACGATCTATTTTGACAAGACATGTCAATAGAGGCAGCGCCTCAAAACATGAAGCGGGAGGTGAAAAATGGTTCGAAATGTTAAAGAGGCCAGATGTGGCATTTCGCCAAAAAGTTGTTAGTTGACACGCATTATTTTGATTAAATATTTTGCCTTCATGATTGAGGGTTGTGATTATCATGTAGACCCGGATATAGCTCTTTCATTCAGAAGATTGCTTTGAAGTATTTGGGAGGAGGAACCAGCCTTGCAATGCCGAAGTCAATCTGTGTGCCGAACATATTGTCATTGAAGACTGGTTCGGGGGCTACTGAGGGAGTCCTACATTAGGGGGTCCTCGGGTGTACGGGCTGTGTGATATGGGACGGACTGATGGGCTGTGAAGATACAAGGTAGAAGACCTTTCCCCGTGTCCGGATAGGACTCTCCTATGCGTGAATGGCAAGATTGGCGTCTGGATATGTAATTTCCTTCTTCTGCAAACTGACTCAACACTAGGCCCCTCCTGTGTGTATATAAGCCGAAGGGTTTAGTCCTTACAGGCTATCAGAATTCATATAGGCTAGACATCTAGGGTTTAGCCATTATGATCTCGAGGTAGATTGACTCTTGTAACCCCTATACTCATCAAATACAATCAAGCAGGACGTAGGGTTTTACCTCTATTAAGAGGGCCCGAACCTGGGTAAACATCATGTCCCATATGTCCCTTGTTACCTTTGATCCTCAGACGCCCAGTTCAGGACCCCCTACCCAAGATCAGCCGGTTTTGACACCGACACAAGGGGCACCCCAAGTAGGTCTGAATTCTACTTGGGCTCCTGCCCTTGGCTGCGCCCACCTGCCATATTTGTCGGAGGGGGGAAGGAATGGGGGAAGAGGGGAGGAAGGGGGAGGCTGAATCCCCCCTTTCCTTTCCCTGCTTGGGAGGCTGCCATGGGGGTGCGCCAGCCCCTTGTGGGCTGGTGTGCTCCCCTCTAATGGCCCAATACGCCCACTAGCCTCCCGGGTGTGTCCGGTACCTCTCCGTTACTCCGATGACTACCCGGTACACTCTGAAACACTTCCGTGTCCGAATACCATCGTCCTATATATCAATCTTTACCTCTCGACCATTTTGAGACTCCTCGTCATGTCTGTGGTCTCATATGGGACCCCGAACAACATTCGGTCACCAAATCATATAACTCATATAACACTATATCGTCAACGAACGTTAAGCGTGCGGACCCTACAGGTTCGAGAACTATGTAGACATGACCGAGACACCTCTCCGGTCAATAACCAATAACGGAACCTGGATGCCCAAATTGGTTCCTACATATTGTACGAAGATCTTTATCGGTCGAACCTTATGACAACATACGTAATTCCCTTTTTCTATCGATATGTTACTTGCCCGAGATTCGATCGTGGTATCTTCATAACTAGTTCAATCTCATTACCGGCAAGTATCTTTACTCATTTTTGTAATACATCATCTTGCAACTAACTCATTAGTCACTTTTCTTGCAAGTCTTCTTATGATGTGTATTACCGAGAGGGCCCAGAGATACCTCTCTGATACTCGGAGTGACAAATCCTAATCTTGATCTATGCCAACTCAACAAACACCTTCGAAGATACCTGTAGAGCATCTTTATGATGACACAGTTACGTTGTGATGTTTGATATCACACAAGGCATTCCTCCGATATCCGGGAGTTGCATAATCTCATGGTCAAAGGCATATGTATTTGACATTAAGAAAGCAATAGCAATAAACTGAAATGATCAATATGCTAAGCTAACGAATGGGTCTTGTCCATCACATCATTCTCCTGATGATGTGATCCCATTATCAAATGACAACACATGTTTATGGTTAGGAAACCTTAAGCATCTTTGATCAACGAGCTAGTCTAGTAGAGGCTTACTAAGGAAACCGTATTTGTTTATGTATTCACACATGTATTTAAGTTTCCGATCAATACAATTTTAGCATGAATAATAAACCTTTATCATGATTAAGGAAATATAAAATAACAACTTTATTATTGCCTCTAGGGCATATTTCCTTAAGTCTCCCACTTGCACTAGAGTCAATAGTCTAGATTATATTGTAATGAATCTAACACCCAAGGAGTCTTGGTGCTGATCATTTTTTGCTTGCGGAAGAGGCTTAGTCAACGGGTCTACCACATTCAGATCATATGTACTTTGCAAATTTCTATATCTCCATCCTTGACCTATTCACGAATGGAGTTGAAGCGTGTGTCGATGTGTTTGGTTCTCTTGTGAAACCTGGATTCCTTCGCCAAGGCAATTTCTCTAGTGTTGTCACAAAAGATTTTAATTGGACCCGATGCACAGGGTATTACACCCAGATCAGATATGAACTCCTTCATCCAGACTCTTTCATGTGCTGCTTCCAAAGAAGCTATGTACTCCGCTTCACACGTAGATCCCGCCACGACACTTTGCTTGGAACTGCACCATTCAATATTAATACATATGCGGTTTGTGACTTAGAGTCATCCAGATCAGTGTCGAAGCTAGCATTGACGTAACCATTTACGATGAGCTCTTTGTCACCTCCATAAATGACAAACATGTCATTGGTCCTTTTCAGGTACTTCAGGATGTTCTTGACCGTTGTCCAGTGATCCACTCCTGGATTACTTTGGTACATCCCTGTCAAACTAATGGCAAGGCACACATTAGGTCGGGTACACAACATAGCATACATAATAGAACCTATGGCTGAGGCATAGGGAATGACTTTCACTTTCTCACTATCTTCTGCAGTGGTCGGGCCTTGAGTCTGGCTCAACTTCACACCTTGTAACACGGGCAAGAACTCTTTCTTTGACTAATCCATTCTGAACTTCTTCAAAACTTTATCAAGGTATGTGCTTTGTGAAAGTCCTATTAAGCGTCTTGATCTATCCCTATAGATCTTGATGCCCAATATATAAGCAGCTTCACCGAGGTCTTTCATTGAAAAATTCTTATTCAAGTATCCCTTTATGCTATCCAGAAATTCTATATCATTTCCAATCAACAATATGTCATCCACATATAATATCAGAAATGCTACATAACTCCCACTCACTTTCTTGAAAATACAGGTTTCACCATAAGTCTGTATAAAACCATATGCTTTGATCACCTCATCAAAGCGTATATTCCAACTCTGAGATACGTGCACCAGTCCATAGATGGATCGCTGGAGCTTCCACACTTTGTTAGAACCTTTAGGATCGACAAAATCTTCTGGTTGCATCATATACAATTCTTCTTTAAGAAATCCATTAAGGAATGTAGTTTTGACGTCCATTTGTCGGATTTCATAATTATAAAATGCGACAATTGCTAACATGATTTGGACTGACTTAAGCATCGCTACGGGTGAGAAGGTATCATCGTAGTCAACCCTTTGAACTTTTCGAAAACCTTTCGCGACATGTCGAGCTTTGTAGATGGGGACATTACCATCAGCGTCTATCTTCTTCTTGAAGATCCATTTATTCTCAATGGCTTGCCGATCATTAGGAAAATCCACCAAATTCCACACTTTGTTCTCATACATGGATCCTATCATAGATTTCATGGCCTCAAGCCATTTATCAAAATCTGGTCTCATCATAGCTTCTTCACGGTTCATAGGTTCTCCATGGTCTAGTATCATGACTTCTAGGATAGCATTACCGCATCACTCTGGTGCGGAACATGCTCTTTCGACCTACGAGGTCTAGTAGTAACTTGATCTGAAGTTTCATGATCATCATCATTAGCTTCCTCTCTAGTTGGTGCAGGCATCACAGGAACAGATTTCTCTGATGTGCTACTTTCCAAATTGAGAGAAGGTACAATTACCTCATCCAGTTCTACTTTCCTCCCACTCACTTCTTTCAGAGAAACTCCTTCTCTAGCAATGTTCCATTCTTGGCAACAAAGATCTTGCCTTCTGATCTGTGGTAGAAGGTGTACCCAATTGTTTCCTTAGGATATCCTATGAAGATGCACTTCTCCGATTTGGGTTCGAGCTTATCAGTCTGAAGCCCTTCAACATAAGTGTCGCAACCCCAAACTTTAAGAAACGACAGCTTAGGTTTCTTGTCAAACCATAGTTCATACTATGTCATCTCAACGGATTTGGATGGTGCCCTATTTAACGTGAATGCGGTTCTCTCTAATGCATAACCCCAAAACGATAGTGGTAAATCGGTAAGAGACGTTATAGACCACACCATATCTAATAAAGTACAGTTACGACATTCGGACACACCATTACAATGTGGTGTTCCATGTGGCGTGAGTTTTGAAACAATTCCACATTGTTTTAAATGAAGGCCAAACTCGTAACTCAAATATTCGCCTTCACGAGTTTTAGTCATGTTGCCCATGAGGAATGGTTCACAAGTATCAAATGATTCATAATCAAGTGATTCCAAAAGTCCATCTGCATGGAGTTTCTTCACGCGTTTAGCACCAATATGACATAAATTGCAGTGCCACAAATATGTTGCACTATGATTGTCAACTTTGCATCTTTTGGCATCAATTTTATGAATATGTGTATCACTACGATCGAGGTTCAACAACAATAGACCATTCATCAAGGGTGCATGATCATAAAAGATATTAGTCATATAAATAGAACAATCGTTATTCTCTTATTTAAATGAATAACCGTCTCGCACTAAACAAGATCCATATATAATGTTCATGCTCAACACTGGCACACAATAACAATTATTCAGGTCTAAAACTAATCCCAAAGGTAGATGTAGAGGTAGCGTGCTAACAGCAATGACATCGACCTTGGAACCATTACCGACGCGTATCGTCACCTCGTACTTAGACAATCTTGATTTATTCCGTAGCTCCTATTTCAAATTACAAATACGAGCAACAAAAACAATATCAAATACCGAGGCGCTACTACGAGCATTAGTTAGGTACACATCAATAACATGTATATCAAATATACCTTCGTTCACTTTTCCATCCTTCTTATCCGCCAAATATTTGGGGCAGTTTCCGCTTCCTGTGACTAGTCCCTTTGCAGTAGAAGCACTTAGTTTCAGGCTTAGGTCCAGCTTTGGGCTTCTTCCCGGGAGTAGCAACTTGCTTGCCATTCTTCTTGAAGTTCCCTTTCTTTCCATTTCCCTTTTTCTTGGAATTAGTGGCCTTGTTAACCATCAACACTTGATGCTCCTTCTTGATTTCTACCTCCGCGGCCTTAAGCATTGCGAAGAGCTCAGGAATTGTTTTATTCATCCCTTGTGTATTATAGTTCATCACGAAGCCTTTGTAGCTTGGTGGCACTGATTGAAGAAATTTGTCAATAACACTATCAACGGGAAGTTCAACTCCTAGCTGAGTCAAGTGGTTATGATAACCAGGCATTTTGAGTATGTGTTCACTGACAGAACTGTTCTCCTCCATCTTGTAGCTATAGAACTTCTTAGAGACTTCATAACTCTCAACCCGGGCATTAGCTTGAAATATTAACTTCAAGTCTTGGAATATCTCATATGCTCCATGACATTCAAATCGACTTTAAAGTCCCTATTATAAGTCATAAAGCATGACACACTGAACTATTGAGTAGTCATTAGATCGAGCTTGTCAGACGTTCATAACATCAGCTTCAGCTCCTGCAGGAGGCCTTTCACCTAGCGGTGCATCAAGGACATAATTCTTCTGTGCAGCAATGAGGATAATCCTCAAGTTAGGGACCCAGTCCCAGTTGTTGCTACCATCATCTTTAAACTTAGCTTTCTCTAGGTACGCATTTAAAATTTAGGGGAACAATAGCTCTGACCATTGATCTACAACATAAATATGCAAAACGATAAGACTAAGTTCATGATAAATTAAGTTCAGTTAATCAAATTACTAATGAACTCCCACATAAATAAACATCCCTCAAGATAACTAAGTGATACGTGATCCAAATCAACTAACCCATGTCCGATCATCACGTGAGATGGGGTAGTCATCAATGGTGAACATCTCTATGTTGATCATATCGAGTATATGACTCAAGTTCGACCTTTCGGTCTCCAGTGTTCCGAGACCATGTCTGTACATGCTAGGCTCATCAAGTTAAACCCAAGTATTTTGCCTGTGCAAAACTGTCTTACACCCGTTGTATGTGAACATAGAGTCTATCACACCCGATCATCACGTGGTGCTTCGAAACGACGAACTTTAGCAACGATGCATACTCGGGGAGAACACTTTTATCTTGAAATTTAGTGAAAGGATCATCTTATAATGCTACTGCCGTTCTAAGAAAAATAAGATGCATAAAAGATAAACATCACATGCAATCAAAATATGTGACATGATATGGTCATCATCATCTTGTGCTTTTGATCTCCATCTACAAAGCATCGTCATGATCTCCATCATCACTGGCTTGACACCTTAATCTCCATCGTTGCATCGGGGTTGTCTCTGAATGAAGTATGCCCTAGAGGCAATAATAAAGTTGATATTTTATATTTCCTTATTCATGATAAAGGTTTATTATTCACGCTATAATTGTATTGATCGAAAACCTAAATACAAGTGTGAATACATAGACAAACACTGTGTCCCTAGTGAGCCTCTACTAGACTAGCTCGTTGATAAAAGATGGTTATGGTTTCCTAACCATTGACATGAGTTGTCATTTGATAATGGGCTCACATCATTAGGAGAATGATGTGATGGACAAGACCCATCCGTTAGCTTAGCATAATGATCGTTCAGTCTTATAGCTATTGGTTTCTTCATGTCAAATACATAGTCCTTTGACTATGAGATTATGCAACTCCCGGATACCGGGGGAATGCCTTGTGTGCTATCAAACATCACAACGTAACTGGGTGATTAAAAATATGCTTTATAGGTATCTTCGAAGGTGTTTGTTGAGTTGGCTTAGATCAAGCTTAGGATTTGTCACTCCGAGTGTCGGAGAGGTATCTCTGGGCCCTCTCAGTAATACACATCATAAGCTTGCAAGCAAATGACTAATGATTTAGTAACGAGGTGATGTATTACGGAAAGAGTAAAGAGACTTGGTGGTAACGAGATTGAACTAGGTATGAAGATACTGACGATCGAATCTCGGGCAAGTAACATACCGATGGACAAAGAGAATTACGTATGTTGTCATAACGGTTCGACCGATAAAGATCTTCGTAGAATATGTAGGAGACAATATAGGTATCCAGGTTACGCTATTGGTTATTGACCAGAGAGGTGTCTGGATCATGTCTACATAGTTCTCGAACCCGTAGGGTCCACACGCTTAACGTTTGATGACGATATACTATTGTATGAGTTATGTGATTTGGTGACCAAATGTTGTTCGGAGTCCCGGATGAGATCACGGACAGGACGAGGAGTCTCTAAATGGTCGAGAGGTAAAGATTGATATATAGTACGATGGTATTCGAACACCAGAAGTGTTCTGGAGGGTACCGGGTACATATTGGGTCACCGGAAGGGGTTCCAAGCACCCCTGGCAAAAGATATGGGCCAAGAGGGGAAAGCACCAGCCACAAGGCCCTGGTGCACCCCCATGTGGGCCGGCCTAGGAGGAGAAGGAAATAGGTGAAGGGAAAGGAAAGAGTGGAAGAGGATTTCCCCCTTCATTCCCTCTCCCCACTCTTTCCTTCCCCTGCGACAAACATGGCAGGGGGGACGCGGCCAATGGCAGGAGCCCAAGTAGGATTCAGGCCTACTTGGGGCGCCCCTTGGCTCTCCCTTCTCCCTCCCACATATATATATGAGGTGGGGGCGCCTAGAACACACCATACAATTGCCTAGCCGTGTGCGGCGCCCCCTCCACCGTTTACTCCCCCGGTCATATTTCCGTAGTGCTTAGGCGAAGCCCTGCGGAGAGCACTTCACCATCACTGTCACCATGCCATTGTGCTGACGGAACTCATCTACTACCTCGACGTCTTACAGGATCAAGAAGACGAGGGACATCACCGAGCTGAACGTGTGCAAAACTTGGAGGTGTCGTACGTTCGGTACTTGATCGATGGATCGTGAAGAAAGTTCGACTACATCAACCGCGTTGTGAAACACTTCCGCTTACGGTCTACGAGGGTACATAGACACACTCTCCCCCCTCGTTTCTATGCATCTCCATGGATAGATCATTGCGTGTGCGTATTTTTTTTTGTTTTCCATGCAACGATTCCCAAAAGTGGCATCATGAGCCAGGTCTATCCGTAGATGATATGCACGAGTAGAACACAAAGAGTTGTGGGCGGTGATATTCATATTGCTTACCACCAACGTCTTATTTCGATTCGGCGGTATTGTGGGATGAAGCGGCCCGGACCAACCTTACATGTCCATGCAGATGAGACCGGTTCCACCGACAGACATGCAACTAGTTTTGCATAAAGGTGGCTGGCGGGTGTCTGTTTCTCCTACTTTAGATTAATCGAATTTGACTCCGGCCGGTCCTTGAAAAAGGTTAAGACAGCAAACTTGACGAAACACCATTGTGGTTTTATGCGTAGGTAAGAACGGTTCTTGCTAGAAGCCCGTAGCAGCCACGTAAAAACATGCAACAACAAAGTAGAGGACGTCTAACTTGTTTTTGCAGGGCATGTTGGGATGTGATATGGTCAAGACATAATGTGATAAACGTTATTGTATGAGATGATCATGTTTTGTAAGATATCTCACAACCGACAAGAGCCTTATGGTTGTCACTTTATTTTATGAAATGCAAACGCCATGTAATTGTTTACTTTATCACTATGCGTTAGCAATAGTTGTCGAAGCAATAGTTGGCGAGACGACCACGATGCTACGATGGAGATCAAGGTGTCGAGCCGGTGACGATGGAGATCATGACGATGCTTTGATGATGGAGATCAAAAGCACAAGATGATGATGGCCATATCATGTCACATATTTTGATCGCATGTGAGGTTTTTCTTTTATGCAGCTTATTTTGCTTAGTACGGCGGTAGCATTATAAGATGATCCCTTAACTAAATTTCAAGGTAAAAGTGGTCTCCATGAGTATGCACCATTGCTACAGTTCGTCGTGTTGAGACACCACGTGATGATCGGGTGTGATAGACTCTACGTTCACATACAATAGGTGCAAGATAGTTTTACACATGCGGAGTACTTGGGTTAAACTTAATGAGCCTAGCATGTACAGACATGGCCTCGGAACACTGGAGACCGAAAGGTCGAACGTGAATCATATAGTAGATACGATCAACATAGAGATGTTCACCATTGAAGACTACCCCATCTCACATGATGATCGGACATGGGTTAGTTGATTTGGATGACGTATCACCTATATGACTTGAGGAATGTCTATTTATGTGGGAGTTCTTTAGTAATATGATTAATTGAACTTAATTTATCATGAACTTAGTCTTAGTAGTTTTTGCATATCTATGTTGTAGATCAATAGCTCACGATATAGCTCCCATATTTTTCTGATATGTTCCTAGACTAACCTAAGTTGAAAGATGATAGTAGCAATAATGCGGACTGGGTCCGTGATCTGAGGATTATCCTCATTGCTGCATAGAAGAATTATGACCTTGATGTGTCGCTAGGTGACAAATGTATTGCAGGAGTAGATGCAGACATTATTAACATTTTGCAAGCTTGATATGATGACTACTTGATAGTTTAGTGCGCCATACTTTACGTCTTGGGACTGGGACTTCAAAAATATTTTGAACACCACGGAGCATATGAGATGTCCCAAGAAGCTGAAAATTGATATTTCAGATTCATGCTTGATAACCCACAAGTATAGGGGATCGCAACAGTTTTCGAGGGTAGAGTATTCAACCCATATTTATTGATTCAACACAAGGGGAGCCAAGAATATTCTCAAGTATTAGCAGTTGAGTTGTCAATTCAACCACACCTGAAAGACTTAATATCTGCAGCAAAGTATTTAGTAGCAAAGTAGTATGGAAGTAACGATAACAATGGCAAAAGTAACAGTAGTAATTTTTGTAACAATCATAACAGTGGCAACGAAAAAGTAACTAAGCAAAGATCAATATGTGCAAAGCTCGTAGGCAATGGATCAGTGATGGATAATTATGTCGGATGCGATTCCTCATGCAACAGTTATAACATAGGGTGACACAGAACTAGCTCCAGTTCATCAATGTAACGTAGGCATGTATTCCGAATATAGTCATACATGCTTATGGAAAAGAACTTGCATGACATCTTTTGTCCTACCCTCCCGTGGCAGCGGGGTCCTATTGGAAACTAAGGGATATTAAGGCCTCCTTTTAAAAGAGTACCGGACCAAAGCATTAACACTTAGTGAATACATGAACTCCTCAAACTACGGTCATCACCGGGAGTGGTCCCGATTATTGTTACTTCGGGGTTGCCGGATCATAACACATAGTAGGTGACTATTGACTTGCAAGATAGGATCAGGAACTCACATATATTCATGAAAACATAATAGGTTCAGATCTGAAATCATGGCACTCTGGCCCTTGTGACAAGCATTAAGCATAGCAAAGTCATAGCAACATCAATCTCAGAACATAATGGATAGTAGGGATCAAACCCTAACAAAACTAACTCGATTACATGGTAAATCTAATCCAACCCATCACCGCCCAGCAAGCTTACGATGGGATTACTCACGCACGGCGGTGAGCATCATGAAATTGGTGATGGAGGATGGTTGGTGATGATGATGGCGATGGATTCCCCTCTCTGGAGCCCCGAATAGACTCCATATCATCCCTCCCGAGAGAGATTAGGGCTTGGCGGCGGCTCCATACCGTAAAACGTGATGAATCCTTCTCTCTGATTTTTCTCCCCAAACGTGAATATATGGAGTTGGAGTTTAGGTCGGTGGAGTCTCGAGGGGCCCATGAGGTAGGGGGTGGGCGTGCCCTGCACCCTCGTGGACAGGGTGTGGGCCCCCTGATGCTGATTCTTTCGCTAGTATTCTTTATTATTTCCAAAACGTGTCTCCATGGATTTTTAGGTCATTCCGAGAAATTTTATTTCTGCACAAAAATAACACCATGGCAATTCTGCTAAAAACAGTGTCAGCCCAGGTTAGTTCCATTCAAATCATGCAAGTTAGAGTCCAAAACAAGGGCAAACGTGTTTGGAAATTTAGATACATTGGAGATGTATCAATGCCCGTGTCGAGAGGTATGAGACCTCTGACAAGTACTTTGCCTACAAGATGGAAAAGAATAGCTCAGCAATTGAGCATGTACTCTGGATGTATGGGTACTAAAATCGCTTCAATCAAGTGGGAGTTAATCTTCCAGATAAGATAGTGATTGACAAAGTTCACTAGTCACTATCACCAAGCTACTAGAACTTTGTGATGAACTATAATATGCAAGGGATGATGAAAATAATTCCTGAGTTCTTCGCGATGCTGAAATCAGCGAAGGTAGAAATCAAGAAGGAGCTTCTAGTGTTGATGGTTAGCAAGACCACTTGTTTCAAGAAAAAGGGCGCACTGCAAAAAAAGACACGTCCGTGACATTTTGGGCCGAACGAAATTTTTTCTATCATGCTTATGAAACTTCTATGAAAATAATTGTGACAAAACCCGGTATCATCATAGATGTGGTCGGCTCCTACTTCTATGACAAAAAATCATGACAGAAAATAAGCTTTTCATCTTGGGCGGGCTGGAGACGCAGCTGCGTAACATTCTTTGGGCCGTCCATGACGGAAAAAACCATGGTAGAAGCAAGGGCGAGGAAAATATCGGGGAGTTCCGGTTACGGTGGGTGGTCGGGGCCGAGCGATGCATAGAGGAATTGCGTGTTTCTCTCGTACACGTACGCGCGTCGGTGCGAGGCATTGGCTCTAAATGAACCCGAGCAAGGTGTTCGCCTACTAAACCCGAGCGATTGCACTGGCGACAAGTTACTGAACTTGAGCGATCGATTGATCCCTGGCTGCTAACTGAACCCGATCGAGCGATTCCTTCGCTACTGCTGCTAATTGAAGTCGATCGAACCTGATGCCTCTTGATGAATAGTGAGCACTGTTGGGGTTTGGATTAACAGTTCCCAGTGGGGGTTGGATGAACAGGACCCCGTGGTAGTAGAGGCCGTTGCCGCTGGATGAACAGGACTCCGAATGAACCGGTTGAGGGTGGATGAACAGGACCCAGTGGATGGCTGGATGAACAACAGCTAGTGGAGGGCTGGTTGGATAGTAGTCGGTGGAGGGCTGGATGAACAGTAGCCCATGGTGGGGTGGTTGAACAGGACCCTGTGGAGAGGGCTGGTTGAACAGTAGCCGGTGGATGCTGGATGAACAGGAGCCCGTGGATGAACAGTAGCTGGTGGAGGCAAGACGGAGACGCCATGGATGAACAGTCGTAGGTGGAAGATGGAGGAGGTCGACGGTGGATGAACAGTAGCCCGTTGAGGCTGGAGCGAGGCAGTAGACGGTGGATGAAAAGTAGCCCGTGGAGTCCCATTTTGCGGTATGCCACACCATTCCCAATGAACAGGACCCCCGTTTCGACCGTAGGAGGTCGAAGAGAAGTCTGTTTCCTCCGTTTTGCGGTACGCCACACCCCTCCCGATCAAGAGGACCCCATGTGATGCCCCAAGACCGACGCTCCAGATGCCTTCCATGTTTTGAGTGTCAGCTCTATTATTTAATTGTCTGCTGCATTTCATCATGTCATCATCGCATCATGCGCATTGCACCGGCACTCCGTTGCCGTCATGTTTTTGAAACTTGCATTCGTTCGGGTCTTCCAGTTCTCTCCGTTGTCCGTTCTGAACTCAGCCACACTCGCACGTGCCTGCGGCACCTCCGAAATATTATTTTATAAGTGGCAAGAAAATGTTCTCGGAATGGGATGAAAGTTGGCATGCGGTGTTGTTGTGTTGTAGGTAGACCGCCTGCCAAGTTTCATCGTATTCGGAGTCCGTTTGATATCCCAATGGATAACTATAGCGGCACTATAGCCGGTTTTTCGTCGGACGTTTTTGGTCTTGGGAAACAGTCGTTGGGCTGCTTTCCGCCCCTCTCTTCTCAACCCATGGCCTTCTGCACAGCCCACCTATAGCCACCCTACCCCTCCTCGCGTCCGGAGTCGTCTGATCGAGATCCAATCGTGCGAAAACGGACTAGTTCCCCTAACCCTAGACCCCTACCCTATTTTAAGCAGCCCCCTTGCCATTTTTAGGCATCCCTAGCCCTTCCCCTACCTCATAGCCGCAACCAAACCCTCCCCCGCCTCAGATCAGACGCCGCAACCTCGGTCCTGCCACTTGCCGCCTCCCGATTGCCCCTGCGCCACCGCAGCCGCCAGCCTCGTCGACTCCCGCGATGCCACGCGTCCTCCTCGCCGTCGCGGCTGCCTAGGACCGGGCGAAGCCCGCCAAGCCCATCAGGGCCCGGCCCCGAGCCCGCGTGCCACCGCCAGTGGCTCCCACTCCCCGCTGCCACGCTCCCGCACCCGGCGCCCGCACCATCGCGTCAGCCCCGCCGTCTTCGCCGCCTAGCACCTACGGCCTCACCGCCCGCTCAACGGAGCGTTGACTCGTGCCGCCCCGCGGCTCCGCTGCTCCCGTGCCTCACCGTACCCCTCGAGGGATCCGCCGCCGCCGCAATAGCCCGAGGCAGCCTAGAGCTCGCCGGAGCTCCACCAGCCCTTGCTGTCACTGCGAATGGGCCCCCGGAGCCAGATCCAACCTCTACCACTCTGGATCCGCCCGTCCCGCGCCTTGGACCTCGCTGGGGACGCGCCAAGCCGCCGTCATCGTCCTGCCTCGTTCGGTGCAGCCTCGCCATTTCCCCTGCCTCGTGTTGACCTGCCTCGCCGCCTGCTTGGGCCGCATCCAGCACCCTTGCCCAGCTTCGCCTGAGCAAGCCGGCCTGCCGCCGTTCGCTAGCGGGTTCCTACCCGACCGACCTGTGAAGGCCCGAGGTGAGAATGCCCAGCCCAATTCCCCTTCGTGTTGTGGGCTAGACCCAGTAGTTTTGGCGCGTGCCTGTTTTTTAGTGTCTGGCAAATTTCCTAAATAACCAGTGCGTGCATACTACAGAAATGCCATTTTACTTGCTTTGCTCACAACTAAATAACCGTGCATCGGTTTAAAAATGATGTAAACATATAAAATGCTTAGAATTTCGTCTAGTTTCATAATATGCAAATTTCATCCATGTTAAAAATGTTTAAAATGATGTTTGCATTTAATTTGCATATTGCCATGTTAAAAAGATTTAATTCATAACTAATTCACCATAGCTCGGATTTAAATAAACATTATATGTAAATGGGGTAGAAAAATGCATAGTTTAACATGGTGGCATTAGTTTGCATGGTTAACAACTCTAAAATATTGGTTAGGTCACAACAGTACCAAATTCATAATATGCATACAGGGATTTTCCAGATTTGTTGTTTGTTGTTTCCGGTCTCATTTAAACTTGCCTAAATAGTTAGTTTGTATATGTTTCACCTCTTGCCTTTTTTAACAACATTTAATATTGATGAGTACATAACCGAGAGAGAACTAAATAAGTCATGTGGTGTTTCGTCAATATGCAACTCGTTGCATATTGAGCTCCGCTTAACTTGTAGTGTTGTTTGTGCACTTTGCCATGCCATACCTTATTAAATCGGACATGCATCATACTTGATTGTGCTTCATGCCATGTTTATGTGATGGTTGTTTACCATATTGTTTGCTTCTTTCCGGTTGCGCTTCTCCTTGATAGTTCCAGTTACATTGCGTTTGTGAGGATCTGTTCGACTACGTTGGTTCGTGTAGTTCTTGGTTTCAGTTTTCTTCCTAGCGGGATTTCAGGCAAGATGGCCATTACCATCGATATCACTTCTATCTTTGCTTGCTTGTTGTTCGCTCTATCGTTATGTCGCGCTACCTACCACTTGTTTATCATGCTTCCCATATTGCCATGTCAAGCCTCTGACCCACCTTCCTAGCAAACCGTTGTTCGGCTATGTTACCGCTTTTGCTCAGCCCCTCTTATAGCATTGCTAGTTGCAGGTGCCTTGCAGGTTGTTCCATGTTGGAACATGGATATGTTTGGGATATAATATTATCTATTGCTTAATTTAATGCATCTATATACTTGGTAAATGGTGGAAGGCTCGGTCTTTTGCGTGGCATTTTGTTCCACTCTTGCCGCCCTAGTTTCCGTCATACCGGTCTTATGTTCCTTGATTTTGTGTTCCTAACGCGGTTGGCGTTATGGGACCCCCTTGATAGTTCGCTGTGAATAAAACTCCTCCAGCAAGGCCCAACCATGGTTTTAACATTTTCCACCACTACCTATTACTTTTCAATTGGGAGTCACGCTCCTGAGGGTCATCTTTATTTAACCCCGCCCCCCCCCCCACGGGGCCAGTGCTTCTCTAAGTGTTGGTCTGAACTAAGTAGACTATGGGGCAGCCTCGGGGAAACTTGAGGGCTGGTTTTACTCGTAGGATGTCTCCTCCGGTGTTCCCTGAGAACGAGATATGTGCAACTCCTATCGGGATTTGTCGTCACATTCGGGCGGTCTTGCTGGTCTTGTTTTACCATTGTCGAAATGTCTTGTAACCGGGATTCCGAGTCTGATCGGGTTGTTCCGGGAGAAGGAATATCCTTCGTTGATCATGAGAGCTTGTGATGGGCTAAGTTGGGACACCCCTGTAGGGTGTAAACTTTCGAGAGCCGTGCCCGTGGTTATGTGGCAAATGGGAATTTGTTAATATCCGGTTGTAGAGAACTTGAAACTTAACTTAATTAAAATGAATCAACCGCGTGTGTAGCCATGATATTCTCTTTTCGGCGGAGTCCGGGAAGTGAACATGGTTTGGGTTATGTTTGAACGTAAGTAGTTTCAGGATCACTTCTCGATCACTTCTAGCTTCACGACCGTTGCATAGCTTCTCATCTTACTCTTGTATGCGATGTTAGCCACCATATTTGCTTAGTGCTTGCTGCAACTCCACCTCATTACCATATCCTACCCATAAGCTTAAATAGTCTTGATCGTGAGGGTTTTGAGATTGCTGAGTCCTCGTGACTCACGGATACTTCCAAAACAGTTACAGGTGCCGATGATACCAGTGTAGGTGACACAACCGAGCTCAAGTGGGAGCTCAATGAAGATCTTGGTAGTTATTATGTGTCTTTTCCGGATGATCACTAGTGGTGCCCAGTTGGGACGATCGGGGATCTAGCATTTGGGGTTGTCTTCTTTTATTTTGGTTCCGTAGTCGGACCTTGATTGTACTCTGGATGATGTATGTTTAACTTGTTATTTGTGTGAAGTGGCGATTGTAAGCCAACTCTTTATCCCTTTCTTATTTAGTACATGGGATTGTGTGAAGATTACCCCTCTTGCGGCAAAACCACCATGTGGTTATGCCTCTAAGTCGTGCCTCGACACGTGGGAGATATAGCCGCATCGTGGGCGTTACACCTTGTTTCGACCGTAGGAGGTCTAAGAGAAGTCTGTTTCTTTTGTTTTGCAGTATGCCGGACCCCTCCTAGTGAATAGGAACCCGTTTCGACCATAGGCGGTCGAACACAAGGTTGTTTACTCTGTTCCGCGGTATGCCAGGCCTCGTTTCAGCAATTACGTCCAAGCCGGTTGGTTCCCAATGAACATCACAACTTCTTTTACCTCCCGATAAATATGACGTAGTTTCACCGTTCGGACCCAGCCGGTTGGCTGCCGATGAACAGGACGTTGTCGCTGCTCTTCGATGCCTCTCCATGTACACGAGCCCTGGTCGTACGTATGCACGAGTAGGCGTTCGACACCCCGCCCGTATGTATGTACGTGGACATATTTACTTTCTTGGACCCTAGTTGTATGTACATATACACGATATTGACGGGACTGCGTGACATGCTACGTCTGTGCCTCTACTACAACATGTGCCCTTCCTTACTCGGCTACGGCTCATCGCTGCAGCCTGCAGACAGACCGATCGACCAGTATGTACGTACATGTTCGCGACTAGAATGACAATGCTACATACACTTCGACCAGGTGGGTCCCGAATATCAGGGAGGATAAGGAGGCACTTCCTTACGTGCGAAGTTATTGCTGGTGGGTCCCACCTGTCAAGGGGAGAATCATTTTTTTGCCCGTAATATGGACACACTTCCTTGCATGTGAAGATGTAGATGGTGGGTCCCAGCAGTCAGGGGGAAATGTTTTTTCGCGATATACGATGGTCGTCCAGTGGGTCCCTGCTATCAGGTGGAGGAATCATTATTTTGCGTGTAATAAGGAGGCACTTCCTTGTTGCAGCCGTGGAACCAGTTGTGAGCCTTTCCACGTACAGTACTCTTTCGATGGAAGTCGTTCCTTGACCACATTAACCACGCCGCGCCGAGAGCACCAAGGTGGTGGACGACAGCAAGACCTACGAAGGGAAAGACACGGAGCCAGGGAAGACGTGGTAGTGGATGCCCATGCGGAGAGGAGTACGAGGGTTGACTGGTTCGGCTGCAGTGTGAGGCTGCCGTCGCTATAGAATAACAGGGGTTGTGGGTGATTAGAGGGCTGGCCTGGCCAGAGGTTGCAGTAGGGTGGGGCGGTCAGGCCTGCATGGCAAGAGAGCTGGCCACGGGAGGCAGGAGCAGGCGGAAAGTCCGGCGCTGGTTTGGGTGGCTGGAGCAAGAAGACCAGAGGTTGAAGAAGCACTACGGCCGTTGGATGGACAACATACGGTCACTGGAGCTAGAATCGTTCATATTGACTAAGTTGACAAAGCCCTCCGTCCACTTCAACTTAGTAGGCCCACAAGCCAGCCTCCCACTATGTTGGGTCCCAACTAGCAGGGGGAGTATTCATTTTTGTGCGTAATAAGAAGGCACTTCCTTGCGTGCGAAGATATAGCTGATGGGTCCGAGCTGTCAGCGGGAGGAACGTTTTTTTCGCGAAATACAAAGACCCTTCTGGTCAGTCCCAGCTGTCAGGTGAAGGAATCATTTTTGCATGTAATAAGGAGGCACTTGCTTGTGTGGGTCCCTACTGTCAACCTCTCCACTTACATCGCTCTTCCAATGGTTGTTGTTTGTTGACCATGTTGACCACCCATGCATCGAGAGCACAAACGCGATGGACGAGGGCGAGGCCCAGGAAGGGAACGACTCGGAGCTAGCGAAGCCACAACAGCGGATACCCACGCTGAGGTGAGTACGAGCGCTAACTAGTCGGTTGCAGGGTCAAGCTGACATCGCCAGAAAATAACAGGATGTGCGGGTGGCTAGAGGGATGACCTGGCGGCAGCACAACCGGCCACAGGAGGAGGGATCAGGCAGTCCTGCGGCGCTAGTTTGGGTGGCTGGAGTAGGAAGATCAGAGATTAAAGAAGCACGACGGTCGTTGGATGAACATCCAACGATCACTGCTCTGTGTTGACTAAGTTGACAAAGCCTTGCGTATGCATCAAAATGTTTTTTAGGACAACGTCATCGTCAACCTAATAGGCCCAGAAGTCAGCCTCCAAATATGTGGAAAACAACATACAACCCATTAGCCATTATTTTCAATAATTTACATCCCATTTGCTAATTCTTAAGGATATTTTGAAGCCCATATTCTTTTTATTAGCATTACAAACCATATTCTGGGCACTGCTAGAAAATTCAACGAAATTTCGCATATTTCGGTGGGGTCCAAACTCTTTTAATCACGAAATTTTGAGTCACGTTAAAAATAATTTTTCAAAAAGTATATCACAATAAAATTAAAAAAATGTCCGCAAAAAATGAATGAAATTTAAAATCTTGACTTGCAAGATGCCCGTGCGTGGCACGGAACATCAAGATGCATTTGTATGAGTAGTTTATCTTGTGGGAGAAAAGGATGAACGAGGGAAGGCCGTATATGCAAATGTGGAGAGGAGTGCGGGTAAATTGTCATAGTTTCCTTCCTATCGGTTAGATATAGATTAGACTGCCTATATTGCAGGATGGCAGGCACACCATCATCACCAACTCTGCTTTTTATAAGAGTACAAAAATAAAAAACGATATTTGAATGTAATTGCCAGTTTTCTCTGGTTTAAAAATGTACCCATTTCTTACAACTTATAGCCCAATTTCTGGGGAAGCCCATTTCTTACTACTTACATCCCTCCTCGTCTTGAAAGATTTGCAGCCCAGCGGGGCTGAGAAAAGCAAGTAGGCCTCGGCTGGGTATTCTGTAAAAAAAGAACTGGGCTAGCAATTTTCAGAAAGAAAAAAGATATCAACTAGGCTCGTCATGTGCTTAAATAAAAGCATAAGGTGTGCTAGATGAGCCACAGCCCCCGCACATCGCACAGTTGAGCTACCCCTAAAAAGCGAAAAACAACTAGGCGAGCTGCTGGGTCCTTGGTGTTATCCGCTCGTTGTGTAATTTATCATTTATTGACTACATTGACAATGGCATGGGACCTAGTTGTCAAACAATTAGGAGGAAGTATTTTATTGGCTCGTAATAACGAGGAACCTGCTTGCGTCATGCAATGACCCTAGTGGGTCCCTACTGTCAGCCTCTCTACATACAGTCATCTCCTGCTTCCTCTCGGTTGTTGACCATGTTGACAATGCCAAACGGCGGTGGGCTCAACGAGCGAACCAAGGTATAGAATGACGGCGAGGCCTCGGACGGGAACGAATAGGAGCCATGGAAGATGTGGCAGTGTAGTGGCAGGCGGAGGGGAGTACGAGGGCAACAACATGTAACTCAAGCTTACAAACGGTATTAAAGCCCAAGGATTAATTGTTTATCAAATTTAGACAAAACCCAGATTGAACATGGCAATAACATCTAACCCAACCACTCTTTTCCGCAGTCACAAACAAATGGATCGGTCTGATCCATAAAATAAACATCCTGTTCAAACAAAATTATTGTAGGATTACTACAAATTGTTGTAAATAGAAGCCGAGCACGTTCAGAAGCCCATTTGTCCACCTAAAACTTCGTTTTTTGCTGTTCAACATGTCCGTCCGTGAGAAATCTCTTGTTGAAAAACTTAATCCTCATGGACAATAGTAACCTCGCATTCAACAGGAAGAATGTGACAAAGCTTCTATTTGCCTGGTTGGATGCATATCCATCCATCGTTATTGTCCTCAAACAAATGTCATGAGAACTGAGAAAATCCTGGTGCTTATTACGACACCAATTGGTTATATGTTTTTCTCCATGTGTTAGCACTGCCTAAGTAGACATGAAGATTGAAAATAGTTAAGGTTTGAAAAAAGAGTATGTCGAAAGAGCGATAGCTGAACATCTCATTCTAGTACAATATATACGGTTTTGAATGTGCATGAAATCATCACCTTTATATATAAATTCTCCAGAGATGAAAGCATCGCAGCAAGCCAATAATCTAGCAGCATTGATAGGCTATCCATGGATGAACTCTTCATTGAGCATATAACTTAATATTAGTACCCAAAGTGTACTCCAAGATGATATAAAACTTATGTGCACAAATGAAAAATACGGCTTATGATTACAAATGTGTAGATGATAATATACGGTACCTGAAAAAGTGAGAAGCCAAACACCAACTTGTTGTGATCATTAAATGGATCTGGAATTGCACCCAAGGTCTCCAGTGTGGGCACAGAGATGACAGTTATTTGCGAAGGTTTATAACAATAATGAGGGAGAAACCTTTGAAGTGAAGGGACATCTTCGATGATGAGTTGTTGTACTTCAAAACAAATTCCAATGCTTTTAAGGTGAGGCGTCTTTATTTGGAGACAACTGATAGGGATTTCTATTCCCAAAACAAACAGCAAGCGCTCCAGGGCAGGGCAACTGGAGTGGATGATGATGTGTAGTGTGGCCTCCAACAGATAAACCACCACAAGTGAATGCTTTTTAGCGGTGGGAGTCGAAGCATTTGTACCAGATCATCTGGTAGATGGCACCGGGTGAAGGTGGCGGTGTGGAGAGAGCAGGAAAACCACGAGATGGACAACGGTAGTGTGGGCACAAATTCTTGGTGTTCGGTTCATGGTATGAAACTTTTGTGGTAATGGTAGAACTCAAAATGCTGGAGTTTTTCTAATTCACGGGATGTCAGCCAAGCATCCACCATGCAGGGTATGGACAACAGGTAGCATGTTCGGATGAAGAAGCGTTGAACGGGGCCCTACTGGTGAGAGGAGATGATGACTCAGAGGAGATCAAATTCAGGAAGGACAGATATATGACGACAGTCGAGATTGAGGGGCGTGGTGCGCCATAGAGCGCAACACCGAGTTGAGAGGACTTGTGTGCGGTAGCAATCCTTGGTGGGGAGAAGCAAGATGATCTCCCCAAGGATGTTGTCCGGGAGATCGCTGATGCAGTCCGCTGGAGATTCTACGGGTTCCTCAGATCTGGGGGGGCTCGCCGCTTCTCCCCGCGCTGCCGGCTGCAGGATCTACAACCGGTGTCGCTGCTGGCGGGAGCCTCATCTTCTTGGCGCTGGGGCCAGCCGACTCCATTTTCCTTGTGGGCGTTGCACCAAGCTCACGGGTTTGAGAAGAGTAGCCAGAGACGAGCCTAGTGGCAGTGCGAGTGGGGAAGAAGGAGGGCTAGGGGTTTCTGTAGGAGTGGAAGAAGAGGAGCAGGCGTTTTCTGTACGAGTGATGAAGAAGGTGAGCGGGGGTTTTCTGTATGAGTGAGGAAGATGGGGAGCGGGGGGAATTCAGGGGCGACGGGAGCGGGAGAGTCTAGCGAGCTGCAGTATAAGTGGAAGCGAGGAGGAAGGAGGGTTTTTCTAGGATCGCACCCTCTTCAAGAAATATGGGCTTCTCCTCGCAGAAAACAAAAACAAATGGGCTTTGAGATGGATAGGCTTTTGTATTGGCCCAGTCGGCTGGCCGTGTTTCGTACTGGAGGGCCTTAATACTAGAGGCATCCCATTAGAGACACTCTCCAGCTCTCCAGCTTATTACCCATTCGAAAGAAAATAAGAGACGCATCCAGCTTAATTATGGATCCTCATCGGTAACTTTTTTCAACTTGAAAATAAGTTATAGCTCCTTTTCGGGCCAGCTTGGCATCCACCAAATTAGAGGATGGTGTACTCCATGCGGACACTCACACTTGTCGTAGTGCGGCAAAATGAGGGGTCAAATAACATGCCCACAACATACATAGATTAACAGGGATTGTGGGGGATTAAATCATGTACAAGCCAAGTTCCCCTCCATTCCTCTCCAAACACCTTGGGAGGAGGTTGAACTGAACAAGGCCTAAGACTAACCACTGTGGGAGTAACTTAATTCCATACGATATCATAATATGATACTCAATCCTCTCTTTCTTCATTTAATTCTAAGCCACCTCATCAAATTTTCCTACTAGTTGGCATACATGATACTACTTATGATACTCCCATTACAACCAGCCTGGTAGAATTAATATACCTAATTTAAATGGTCGCCGCCCGATCTCTTTGTCCTCCTCCAGCATCCGGCTGAAGAAGAATCATGCAAGTCACCATCTGTATTCGCTGATGTCGCCTCAACGATGGCCTTCATGGGATACAATTGGCGGCGGCCTCCCGTGTTCTACTTCTCCTCGATGATAGCGGTAGGCAAGGACGTGTTGGCCGTCACCTCGTTGGCATCCACGTAGCCGCGTAGCCACGTCACCTCGTCGACATCTGCGGCGGCTTCTTTCTCTGCCTGCATGGCGCGGCTAAGCGTGTGTCGACGGCGGATGGCGCAGTCGGAGACACCGGAGGTGATGTACGACGCAGCGGCGTCGAGGGCAGCAACGATGCCCGTGCCGCCATGCTCCCCGACAAGCCAGCGTGGAGCAAGTCGGCACTCTTCCTCGAGCTGTATTGGAGCGGCCAGCTGCAGAACCACACGCAGGCTTAGTGTGGCAACTGCCTCCGACAGGCTAGGCGAGGTAGGTGAAGCAGCGAGCTGCCTCGTAAGTAACTGTCGGACTCGATGGGCCACCCACATGGCTTTTATGCCGGAGAACTGCTCTTCCTTCTCGTCGGATGCCGCCGAAAGAGTGGAGAAAATGGTGGAAGGAGGAGCTTGGCTGGTGTCCTGCTCTTGAATGGACGTGTGTGGCCGGAGTGGGTTTCTCACATTCCACATGGGTTTAAATGCAGATTTTGAATGCGGCGAGGAGGCGGGTACAACTGGGAGTGCAGCAGGCGGCGTCCTGGGCAGGCACGCCGCTCCAAATGGCGGACGCGGTGAGAGGTCTTGTCCGCCCTGACCCCCTTGACAGTGGACCTTGACGGTGTACGTCACCTTGTGTCCAGATCTGACATGCCACATGTACCAGATGAATGACTCTAAGTTCGACCACTGTGATGCTAGGTGCGAGCCGAGGAACACTGTTGGAGACACCCCCCTGAGGCTAGTCATGGTGGGAGTAACTTAGGTAGTAACATATCATACTCCAAGAAAATTTTCCATATGTGGTATGTAGTTAATGAGGAGAGAGGTGTTTAGAGTACTATAACATAACGCTTCCCAAGAAAGGATGAGTCTAGAAGCTAATAAATGAATCCATCTATGCCACTAGTACTACGTTACTTTGCACTATGGTGGTGGTAATTAGACTAGTGTCATATGCATGACACTAGTATAAGTTACTCACCACTATGACCAGCCTCATAATTTTTCTATTCCTGCGTTTTAAGTTCCTACGAAGAGAGTACCTGCTCTAAATGATGTGGTGCTGCAAGAGCCGCCTATATTAATTAACCATGCTCTAAAAAGGTGGACCAACTTTGGCTATAGTATATTGTACTAGGTTAGTAGGTGACCTTGCGCTTGGCTCTTCACCTCTTCCGGAAGTTGAACAATAATGATGGTACTACAGTAGTACTACTTCTGGCAATCTGACGCCAAATGAACTGATGCACGTCCACCACTTGTAAGCAAAAGTTTTTACTCGTACTGCGAGCCACCACACACGCATTGGCAAGGGAGAAGGGGTAGTAAGCAAGCTTCTCGTCATCCTGCGAGTTAACGGGACACATCAAATTTATTTAGTACTCTCTCCAAAAAGGGCCGACCATGTCCATGGCTACCATCCCATGCTCTGTCATTGAGTACATGCACTATTCATGTGCCATCGAGGAGAAAATATATTGCGTAGTACTAGGTGCCATCGAAGTGCATAACTCACTTACGCACTGCTTATCTCCATTTTCTTGCATGACATGTGCACCTTGATGCTAGATGTCCCGCGTGTTGGCAAAAGGATGAACAAAGCTCACGTCAAAAAAGAGAGTGGAAGAACATTGATTCCCGACGATCGAAATGAGCAAGGAACCTCGCGGTGGAGCGTCTGCACTCATAATATTTTATATTATTCAGTGATATAAAATCAACCAAATCTCTCGTCTAGCTGGTTCGCATGTTTTCCCCTGTTTTTTGCCGCCTGCCCACCTATAGAACCGCCTCGCGGTGGCCAATTCCTCTCCAAACACCTAGGGAGGCGGCTTATGTGGCAATGAGTTAATGAGGAGAGAGGTAGTTTGAGTAACTTCGCTAATAAATGCAGCTTTGCATGACACCACACTTATGTTACTACCCTCTATGAAGGCACTCCATATAACATAGTCTAGGAATATGTGTATGATACTCTCCATTGTGGCTAGTCGTAGTAAGCAAAGCTTCTCCTCGTTTGTGAGTTGACGGGACACATCAAAAGTAGTGTATTAGTCTCCAAAAAGGGCTGACCATGCCCATGGCTACCATCCTGTGCTACTCCATTCATTGCGTGCATGATTCATGTTCCATTGAGAAAATAATGTTGCATACGTGCCATCGAATATAATAACTTAATTTATAAAAAATGCACCACCGCGTCATGATTGAACTTTGATTCGTCCACGCATGGTTCCCATGAACAACTACTACACTCGCCAAATTATCTGGGTGAGCTGCCTCTTCGTACAGAAATGAGCTCACTGTGTACCCGCGCATGAGTATTAGGGAAAGACGCAAAGAGTACCTCCGTCGGTGCCTGCACCTCTTCTCTTCATGCTCGTATTCCTTTTTTTGGGTGATTCATGCACGTACTCCACCTACGTTCGTGACCGTTGGTGAGTCTCTCCTACTATACTTAACACCATTTTCTTGCATGACACGTAGACCTGGATGCTGGATGTCCCACATGTCGGCAAAACTTAGAAGAACGCTTTCCGACGACCGAGAAGGAGCAAGAAACCTCGCGGTGGGGCGTCTGTACTCTTTAATATTTTTATTCAGTGGTATAAAATCTACCCAATCTTCTCCACAGTAGACCAGAAGATTCCGAGACACGACAACGTGTGTAGTTACATCATACATGGCCAACCCACGGTATCACCATATTTCTTGGCCTCCCTGCAACACCAAGCTCTAGTAATCCACCAGCATGTATCACTTCTCACTCCTCGTCTCTCTCAAAGTGCGATGTGCTAGTGATTTTGCCATCTATTGAGGTCGGTTAACTCACACATGTTAGCGACATGCCAAGAGCATTCTAAAAAAATAGTGTACTCTATTGTTATGCCAAGAAGAGGAAGCGCTTTGATCGACGGGCCATACGAGACATGCGTGTCGTGTCATGAGTGCATCCAGTTTCTTGTTTTGAGCTTGTTTGGTGTAGTAGTAACACTTGGTTTTGACTATTGATAAGATTTTATATAGGGCCTAATGTATTCTTTGAGGTTGCCTTTGACTATTGATAAGATTTTATATATTTTGAAAATTATATCATTCATAGATCCTTTCACGTTCCGTTTCAAAAAAAAGATCCTTTCATGGACGAATTTGATGGTGTGCTTTGAGAAACTTGCATGTCCTATACTGCTCCTGTTGGATACTCTAACTTAGCTAGAGGTTAGTCTAACTCATGACTAACCCTGAACTAACTCTAGCCAAAGAGGTGTTTGGATGACAGTGTTAGATTACAATAAATGCACTTGATGGAGAGAGAAAAGTGATTTTTCAATGGGCCCCACGAGAACTAGCTCCAATTAGCACCACTTGGCTGGCGGGATAGAGAGAGAAATGTGATTTTTTTAGTGGGCCCAATGAGAACTATCTCCAATTAGCAACTCTTGGGTGGGATAGTTTTTTTTGGTGGGTTTGGTGCAACTTGCTCCAATTTAACCCTCATGTTTGGATACTTTTGGGCTATTTGAGCCCCAACTAGCTCAAACTAACTCTAACACATGGATCCAAATAGGGCCAAAGTTAGTCTCAAAAAACACATTAAGACCTATATACATGGACACATGGAGTACATGATACTAGCAAACGCTCACCATTAATAGTAGTTCATTGGTTGGTTTTGATTTTTGATTTAGTTGCTATGCTACTACCATCCAATATTCGCGTGTGGTTGTTTCTAGAATAAAATGGAGGTAGTACTTACTGTGGGAAAGGTGAAGTGATTGTTGCTTCGCCCGAGCAACTTACTATTACTCTAGGAATATTGGAGCACCAGCGGATTCAAAAAAAGATAAATGATGGTTGCTTCGTCCGAGCAACTTACTGTAGTGAAGGTGGGGCTCTGTGATTTGACTGCTCACTAGTCATTATTAATGCGGCGCAACGACTGGGGTGAATCTTCCTTGCAGTTGTGCACTCAAAATTGTTGCATGGCAGGTGGAGCCGGATGAAGGATGTCCCACATGTCGGCGAAATGAAGTTGAATTCTTTCTGGCATTGCTATCAATCCTTCAGGACTTGTTTATATGTATGCATGATTTTCTAGCATAATGAAATTGTACTGTGATGCTATGAAGGTTTCAACATTGGTTCCCGCGGGGAAAGAATGTTTCAACTTAGGATTCATGTGCCCTCTTGCCTCAAGATTTTCTCATTACAACATTCCAATGGTTCACAGATCAGCGCCAATATTCACATCACAACTGAAGACAAAGTTGTGAGAAGGTGTACAAATAAAGAAAAGTTGAGAGAAGGAGTATAATTGATCGATGTTGTTCGTAGGCATGGCTCCATTTCCTGGGCACAATGTTCGTTGGTTGGCAGCTAGTTTCACCCAGCTCTGTAGCCAAAAAAGAGGTGTATGGAGGACATCACAATCCGATCATTTTGTGCAGCTCCACTAAAATCAAGCTGATCCTCCCTATTTGCAAAGATATTCAGTCAGTGTGATTATAATAATAGTGGAACTAGATGATGGAACATAACACACACACAAATAGAAGTCGATCACTTCTGCGATCTCTTTTTAGGACTAACTACTTGTTGGAGAAGATTAGGCACGGAGTTGGATGAGGAGGATAGAAAAACCAATCTCCCTTTCCGCAGTCCCACAGAAATGTAAAAACGTTGCCCGTGTGACATTTTGGCGGAACTGCACAAAACACTCTTAAGAAAAAAGTGATTTGTGTAATTCACCAAAAGGTCGCAATAGCAACGAGGTGAAATGGATAGCCCTGTTTGCAAAAGGAGGTAGAAAGGAAACAATTAGTGCCCAATAACACGAGTTGAAGACACATACGACGACAAAAAGAAGCATATTCCATGTACTAAGGGAAAGATAGCATCATGGTGGTTTATCAAAAATGGTTTGAGGACGAGATTGCAAGATGGAAAGGACGCCGACCGAGATATGTTTTAATAAAACAACTAAAGAAGATTCACATGCAGGATTTTCCACATGCAGCAACATGGGAAGATGGGCAGTGGAGCAAGGCTAGAGGAAGCTGTACCTGAGGGTCATCGGGATGTAACTAGGAGGGCACCGGCGGTCGAGATCTTCCCATATTGTGGCAGCGAGCAAGTGGCGAAGGCCCTACCGCGTCGGAGCTTGGTTAGAGAGAACGGCGGGTACTGCAGATCGGGACGTGCTGCCTCAACGCTGTCGAACGGAGAAACTATGCACATGCTCCCTTTCCACCAGCGTACGGGATGCAGCCGGATCAATGACCAACGGTGAGAGAGAGAGGCCACCGCCGCCTTGTGTGAGATAGTGTGACGAGAGACAAACCCCGGCAGGCAGGCTCCATTCTATATAGTGGAGCAGATTTTTC
Organism: Triticum aestivum; assembly: GCF_018294505.1. Classification (NCBI taxonomy): domain Eukaryota; kingdom Viridiplantae; phylum Streptophyta; class Magnoliopsida; order Poales; family Poaceae; genus Triticum; species Triticum aestivum. The sequence goes on along the minus strand of NC_057806.1, from coordinate 387,038,732 downwards.
TTTTTTCTCGACGGCAATCATTTTATATACTGTATGTGCCATTGTGGAATATAACTTTATTTAATACTAACGTGTCAAGTTGAACTTTGTTCCATCTACGTGTGGTACACGACCCTCCTTCGAGTAAACAACCGCTACATGCGTCAAATTATCACGTGGGCTGCCTTTTCATACAAAAGTGAACTCCACCGTGTACCCACGCGGGTGTGGACGGGAACAAGGCGTGAGTACATGCGTCGTGCGTGCACCTCTTCTTTAGGTGCAGGTACGTACGTGGGTGTGTGTGAGAGAGATGGTTTGTGCGAAACAGAGGCAATGTGTCGATGATATCTCAAACAAAAACGTAACATGTGGAATGTGTGACACAGAGTCATGGATATATCAAATATAGAGGGAGCGATCCACGAGAAGAGACTAGAGGGATCATCGACGTGAGATATCGATATAATCAAAAACAGGGATGAAGTGTGTGGGTGCGCGATCGATAAAGAGTGCCATCGAATTTGTGTTTGCCCACATCAAAGATACAGGGTCGCTGACCTACTGGAATGTGAGAGGGCAGAGGTGTAGTTTTTCTCTGGGGCATGGATACCTACCTAAAACATTTGACTATCGGTGTGTGGGGGGAGAGGGCAGAGACCTAACTATAGAGAGGTAGATCGACTAGTATATGTGTGGAGAAGGAGAGAGACCTAGCTATGTATTGAGGGAGTTCGATCGACATCCAAGCGTATGTGTAGCAGAGGAATAAGGCTGGGAGAAAGACAAAGGTAGAGTGTCAGAAGGTTGCCCGTGGAGTTGCTTCTCACAAATGGCGGGAGAGGCCTACTAGACAAACGGAGGGTACGAGTGCAATATCAATAAGAGAGGGGATGTCTGTGTGTCTATGCACGTGCATGTGAGAGACGTGTCAGGAGGTATGCAAGGATGATGAGCGGGGACGATATGGTTGTGGTAAGCAGATGTAACTACATAGGAAGATCAATCGTCATGTTTCCGAGAAAGGGAGAGACATAACTAGTGAGGTAAGTCGATCGGTGCGTGGAGAAAAAGAATTATAGTCAACCTAGCTATATGTAGGGAGATCGGTACATATACATGCATGCATGTGTTAGAAGCAAATAAGGTCCGGAGAGACGGGCAGGGGGGAGGGGTGTGGCTAGGAGGTGGTGCAAGGAGCCACGAAAGAGGTTGTACACTCATTGCATCGCACCTTCTCCTTAACTCGACCTCCCGCCGCCGACGGTGCTCCATCCCGCACCCCCATGGCGGGGCTACCTTGAAGCCAGCGCCGCGGGCAACATCTTCACGGTGGCTCTCCTCGGTGCGAGGCCCCTTCGGTGGCAGCGTCCATACCAGCCAGATCTGTTGCTGCTACTTTGGCTCTCACTCGCTCGCTCGCGCTGCTGCATGCTGCTCCAGCTGTCGCCTGCTTGCTCTGCTGCTGCTACTCCGGCTCTCGCTCACTCGCGTTGCTTCTCTGCTCTCCCCCTCGCTCGTGCTGCTGCTCTACTCTTCCCTTCGCTCGTGCTGCTACTCTGCTCTTGCTCTTGCTCTCGCTCGCGCTACTGATGTTGGTACACGGGCTACTACAGCTACACAAGTTGCTGCTCTGGCTCTAGTTCACGCTGCTGCTTCGGCTGCTATCTGCTACTGTTTTCCTATGGCACTCTACTATTCAATTATTCATGCATTTTATCGAAAGGAATGGAGCAAAACATCCACCTAGACCTACTTTTCAAAATCCTATGCATGAAAACAAGACCAAGTGCATTAGTGGCAGAATAACACTCTAACTGTACACGCTTTCATATCGTGTCGTGGGAAACCACAACCACCTATGGGACCAAGGGCCCCTTGCTGGTTCGGCAGGGGGGATGTCATGTTGCACAAAGAGCAGATGAGCGTGGGGCAGCACGACAGAGATCACACAAGCAATTTTACCCAGTTTCGGGCCGCCACGAGGTGTAAAACCCTACTCCTACTTTTGTGAATTGATGGTGGAAGAATGGTGGTAGAGCGCAGTACACTTGCCCGACAGGTTTGCCTTAGGGCGGTAGTGGCTATGCGCGTATGAATGCGTGGGTATCCAACCTTCTAACCCTTGTTACGGTTGCCATGGGCCTCCTTTTATAGGTTAAGGGGTCACCACAATGGCAAAGTAGTCATTATGCACTGATAAGATAGCAAATAGTGCTATCATACCTAACCTTGCAGGCTGACAAGGCGCATTAAATGCGTCGCTCAATGTCAAATCGTCACATGCCCGACAAGCCTTGCCGAGCTATCTTGCCAGCTTCGCACCTGCTCGCTTGACATGTCGCAAGACGGGTATCGTTTGTAGTTATTCCTTGTAGAAAGAGGCTGCCATCTCATGAATGGCTACAACTTAGTCACTGTGGCTTGACACCGCACAACTTAGTCACTGTGGCTTGACACCGCATCAATTGATGACGTGGGTCGTGGTGGAGTAGTTGGGTGAGGTGGTTTTGCCTCCGCGAGCCCTGGCAGGCTCTGCCGGGGGGGTCTTGGAGCCTAGCTAGCCTGCCCGTCAAGGGAGGCTTTTCTCTTGGCGGCATCTTGCTTCTCTAGCTTGATCTTGGTCCTCTTGATCTGCATGTTGGTCCTTCGAAGACCTTGGTCTCTTGTACTTTAGCTTGTCCATGCACGAGTCAGGGGAAAACATGTACCCCTGTATGTTTTGCCAGACATAAGCCCCCGGGCCTGAGCCATACGTATTGACATAGCACGTTGGGTTAGGACCCAAAAAAGTGTGCGGACATGTGGCAGGAGAGGGATGCATATGCCGGTTCACCATGGTGACTAGTCAATCCAACATCCACTTCGCAGAATTACTGCGCATCGTGGGGTCGTGGGACTGTAGCAGTTAATGTAAAACAGCAACTTTCTGAAGTGTCGCGCCTTTGTTCCGCACTTCCACCTTAAAAATAGGGAAAAGTGGAGCGACACGGTTCACCTGTGGCTTGACTCACCCTTCCATCATCTTCCCCTGCAAGCCGAACCACCGCCCTTCCGCCCTCTTTCTCTTGCCCGCCGCCGCCCTCCCATCGGACCCCTTCTTCCATTCGCATCGCCGCCTGCGGGAATGGGGAAGAAGCATGTGGAAAAAGGGAAGCAGATGGCCGCCGCGAAGGAGATGGCCGCCGAGGAGAGTAAGAGGGCCGCGGAGCTGAACAAGAAGCGTAGGGGAGACGTCTTCTTCCTTCCGTCGAATCTGGACGGCCCCGTTCTCCAAGCGAGGTATGGATATCTGTGGGGGAGGCCTGTCCCAAAAGGGCATGGAGCGCCCAATGTTTTGGCGGAGGGGAAGAAGATCTGCCAGACTCGTACCGATTCTTCTGCGCTTATTTCATATGCGGCCTCTGTCCCCCTTTCCCTGATTTCTTCGAGGCGATCATGAACATTTATGGATTCCATCTCCTTGACTTTACGCCAAATGCAATGGCGACCATGGCCATTTTTGCCCACTTGTGCGAGAATTTTGTCGGAGTTGCCCCCAATGTGGATCTGTTCAGGCACTATTTCATTCTGCAAGTGGAGAGCAAAGGCCATCGCTCCAGGAACATCAGCTGGATGCCATGGGTGGCGAGGAAGCTTTGGGATTTATATCACTGGTAAGCAGCGTGAGAGGTGGGATGAATGGAGAGGGGATTGGTGCTGGATTCAGGATAAGGAAGCCCTAGATTTCTACGAGGCATAGATGGAACGCGTCGAGCGCGACAAGGAATGGAGCACTCATGGCCTCACCAACTATAGGTTGCGCCCAGCAATAAATAGGATCACCCGTTTGAAAGCTGTCGGGTTGACCATTGAGCACGCGGGGGAAGATTTTCTCCTCCGCCGCATTTCGCCGTAGAAGAGGTTGGTTGTACAGTGATGCTGCAGACATGATGAGGTTGCTCCCGGGATTGGCTAACAACTTGTCAGTTTACGGCCACGCCTGGTTGTGTGACCAGTTGTTTGGCCACTTTGAGATGTTCAAACTCCCGGCAACAGTTATTCCACTGAAAATCAATTTGTCCCGGGACCAGATACTAAAATGGATACCAGACTGCAATGCTCACGGAGTGGGGAGCGATTGCTGGCTGCCCACTCTCGATGAAGAGCTTGAGTGGTCTGGTGCCCATGTGGAGAAGGCCACCAGGGTTGAAACTGGCATGTGCAAACGCACCTCCTCCGTGGAGGTAGTGTATATCCTGAAGAGGGTTGAGGAGGACAAGGCTGCCCGGCTTGCAGAAATGGTAAGGGCCTCGAAGGCCGGGAAGGGCAAGGGGAAGGACGAGGATGAGAGCTCTTCTCATGGTGACAACAAGGTGCAGGCCACGGGAAGGGTTGTCGGGGAAGAACTTGTCGGGGACGTTCCCATCAGGGACGAATTTGCTGGGCTTTATATCCTAGCCACAGCGTTAAGGGAACTCCAAGAGGAGGTGGAGATTGGTGCGGTGGTGGAGCTCGAGGCGGACTGGCTTGTTGCTGGGTTGCAAGCCCCCGAGCCAGTTCCGGATCAGTGCCCCTGTAGGCGCTCTACTAACCAGGGGGCGGTGGCTCCCAACCCTGTGCCTACCGCCAAGAGAGTGTAGAAGACCTCCTCCAAGGTCATCAAGGTTCATGTGGCGTGCCGCTAATCCCCTCGCTTTGCTCGGATCAAGACTTCCTCCGCCAAGCAATTGGCGAATGCAGAAGCTGATTCCAGCTCCTGCTCCAGCTCGAGTTCTTCACAGAGCTCGTCTCCCTTGGAGCCCCCCGGTGCCATGTCGGGCAATGAAGCTATCGGAGAGTATTATTCCTCCGCCCCTAAAGAGAGGAAGGGAGCCCTCACCTCCTATGGAGTTCAACTTGAACTCCATGCTTATTAAAGAACAGTAAGGAAGATCTTTCCTTTCGTAAATAGCTCTGGTATACTTGATTACCCTTGTTGATTAACCTTTTGTTCTATTGTTGCCGATAAGGAAGTGGAGGAGGACATGGAAACCCTCATCCATCGTCCACAAAAGAGGCTCCGGCGCGTCGGGTCGCCGAAGACTGCGGAGAATCCGCACTTGGCGGGGAGCGACGCGGAAGATCCCGTGTCGAGCCCCCGGTCCAGCCCTCAGCCCGGAAGCGGAGGACCAGACTCTTCCGCTAGAGACAATGGGGACGGCCTTCCCGCTCCCTCGACCGGAGGGGATACTGAGATGACGCAGGGCGAGCCCCTTTCGGATGGGCATGTCTCCTTCGCCAACCGAGCCGAAGAATCCCTGACAGATCCTTCCATGGACGAAACCGCGCGGAGAGCTGCCGCGACTGCCCCAGTAGGGGTGGAATACATGGCCCGGTAACGGACGCTACTGGGGAAACTAAGGTCCCTGCTTGGCAGACTTCTCCAGGTACTCGACTCATGCCCCTTCTTTCTTTCTTGCCCTGATCACTTCTCCTTGTTTCCCCATAACCTAAAACTTCTACCTCTTCGTTGTTCACTTCTCCTCTCATCCGCAGAACCCCAAGCCGAAGAGCCGGAACTACTGGAGGTGGTAGCTGACATGGGAAGGGCTGCTGCGGACGAGGCCGTTGAGATTGCTGCTGCAGAGGGACGGGACCTTGTTGCCGGGAATGTCCAGGATTCCTTGGCGGTGGTGGAATATTCGTGAAGGACGCCCCGGAGGAGGAAGTGGTGGTTGAGGTGAAAATCCCTCTCCAAACCATGGATTTGCTTCCCTCCTCCGGGATCGTTATGGAGACCCCGCCACTCCCTTCAAACATGCTGACCATGGTATTGTCGTAGTCTGGGACTGGAGCCACCGGCCCGTCTTTGACGTCGGGTGCGGAGCTCAACGAAGAGCTTCAACGCCTTCTGGCACCACTATATCAGGAAGTTGGGGAGGTGCATGATTCAACTGTCGTCGCTCTGGACTTGTCCTTCCTGGAGTCTGTGGCGGCGGGTGTAAAGGAGATGCAGGCCCGACACAACCAGAAGTGGCAGATGCTCAAGGAGCGGCATGACTCCGCCAGCAAAGTGGACCAGACGCTGAAGGACAAATGCTTGGAGCTGCGCGAATGGCATGATAAGCAATTCAAGGTGCTCATGAGGCAGCAAGAGACCCTTCTGATGACAAGGGAAGATGTCTTGGCCCGCAAGACCCGCCTGGCGGACCACAAGGCACTCCTGGATGTCAGAGAGAAGGAGATCTCTCTCCGGGAGGAGAAGCTCGAGGCCACCCTTCGCGCCAAGGATGATGAGTTGGAGGCTCTTGTGCAGCAACGAATCAAAGAGCTGGAACACAAGCATGGATCTGCATTAGATGCCCTTGCCACTGACTCTGTCGCTCAACTAAGGAAGCTCACTAAAGATCTGGCTACTGCATCTGCCACCAAGACTGACTTTGACTAGCAGGTGGCTAAGTTGACCGAGGACCTTGCCGGGAGCACCAAGGAGGTGGTGGTTCTCAAAGAAGAAGCACGGAAGGCGGAGGTCCTTCTTACTAACGTGCAGTCACAACTCTCCTCCAAGGCCCAGAACCTTGAGACCGCCAATGGCACCATCACCGATCTGAAGGCCAGGATCGGCTCCTTGGAGAGCATGGCAGAGTCGTACGAGTCCCACCAACAGCTGCTGTCCAAGGATCTGGATACTGCCCAGCGCCTCCGGAAAGATGCGGAAGACAAGCTGAAGAACCAGTCCAAGCATGTTGATCTTTGAATCAAGAGCCTGATCGACATCGTCGAACGCCTCACTGCCCAAACCGTGGAGATAGGTATGGACAATCCAACTTTCCCGGTCAACAGGCATGAGGTTCCAAGTGCCAAGCTGGGACTCTTCTTCAATGAGTTGATCGAGAAGCTGAAGGTGCATGAAGAGGGGAGGGCCGAGCATTTTGTGACGGAGTCCTGGAAGCTTGCCCATGATGCCCTCTTCATGGTCTTGAGCAATATCGCCTGCCGCCATCCGGACCTCGACCTTGATGACGGATTAAAGAAGCCGCCAGTGGGTGCTGATGTCACAGCTACCAAGGAGAAAGCCGCTTCTCGGGCCGCCAGGGTCCTCCATGTCCAAACGGCTTCACCCGACCATCAGACCAAGTAACGGGCCGTTGTTGCCCCTGTGTTGCCCTGTAACAAAACATGATGTATGTTTTGTGTTTAGGCACTATGTATTTTGTGTTTGCGTGGAACTGATATTTTCTGTTGAATCTTAAATGTGCGTTTATCCCTTTGAGCTTTATACGCTTGCGTTCGCATGACTAATCCCTATGTCTGTTCTGGATGCCTACCGGTATCATATTGCCGCGATTGTCGTAAGGGTCAGGACCCTAACACTCATCTTGGCTTAGATGTGTCCCGGCAGGTTTTTCCTAGGTAACTCTCGATGAAACCTCTCGTCATGCGAGCATGGCTCGAGACAGGACGATGGTGCGATCAAAGAAACTAGCCAAGGTTCCATCACATGAGGGCTTTTAATGATACGAACGCTTACTAAATCCAAGGGATAAACAACGACAAGAATCAAAAATGCATCAAAAATAAACGATGATGTGAACTTAGCTTTTGTTTTCAGTTCTTCTTCATCCCTCCGAACAACGTACGTTCGACATGTTTGTGGCGTCCGGGAGGGTTGAAGTCAAGCAAAGGATTCTCTGGTTCCCGACAGAGATCAGCACACGACACGTGTGTCTGGCGAGCAATGGGGTATGGTGCCAGGCTCTCTGTGGTCCCCCTTTCCTTCCCTTATTCCCTTTGAATAGCTTTGGCGGCCATCGTTGTGGGTCCACGCCAATGCAGACGGCCTTCCCGAAACGCGCTTGACGAGGCATCAATCAATGGATTCATAGCAGCGTTTCACTCAGGATTTCCCACGGCGGGGTAAATACTGAACAGAGTATCACGCGGTAATCATCGGCATTGACGATGCCTGG